>NC_058034.1:2810917-3086538 GCF_019176455.1 Solea senegalensis | reverse complement strand
GTTTTCCAAAATCACACAAAAAAGTCATAGCAGGCTAGTATGTCGATGAAATCAATTAAAACAGTCATAGTATAGTATGTCGTCCAAAATCACTTAAAAACTTCAAACTATGGTATGTCATCCAAAATCACTCAAAAAAGACATACTAAAGTATGTCGTTCAAAATGACTCAAAAAAGTCATAGGATAGTATGTTGTTCAAAATCTCTCAAAAAAAGTCATAGTATATTATGTTGTCAGAAATTTGATAAAAAAGTCACAGTATAATATGTTGTTCAAAATCACTCAAAAAAGTCATTGTATAGTATGTCCTCCAAAATCACTCAAAAACTTATAGTTTAGTATGTTTTCCAAAATCACACAAAAAAGTCATAGCATAGTATGTCGTATGAAATCACTCAAAACAGTCATAGTATAGTATGTCGTCCAAAATGAGACAAAAAAGTCATAGTATATGTCGCTCAAAATCACTCAAAAGTCATAGTATGTTGTATGAAATCACTCAAAACAGTCATAGTATAGTATGTCGTCCAAAATGAGACAAAAAAGTCATAGTATAGTATGTCGTTCAAAATCTCTCAAAAAAATCACAGTGTAGTGTGTCGTCCAAAATCACTCAAAAAAGTCATAGTTTAGTATGTCATCCAAAATTTGACAAAAGAGTCATAGTATAGTATTTCGTCCAAAATCACTCAACAAAGTCGTAATATAGTTCGTTGTCTGAAATTTGATAAAAAAAAGTCATAGTATGTCGTCCAAAATTAGACAAAAATCATAGTATAGTATGTCGTTCAAAATCACGTCATAGTATAGTATGTCCTTCAAAATCCCTCAAAAAAAGTCATAGTATAGTATGTTGTCCAAAAATCACTCAAAAAAGTCATAGTATAGTATGTCTTTCAAAAAGTCATAGTATAGTATGTTGTTCAAAATCACTCAAAAAAGTCATAGTATAGTATGTCCTCCAAAATCACTCAAAAACTCATAGTTTAGTATGTTGTCCAAAATCACTCAAAAAAGTCATAGTATAGTATGCTCAAAATCACCTCAAAAAAGTCATAGTATAGTATGTCGTTCAAAATCACTCAAAAAAAGTCATAGTATAGTATGTCGTTGAAAATCACTCAAAAAAGTCATAGTATAGTATGTCGTTCAAAATTACTCAAAAAAAGTCATAGTCTAGTATGTCGTTGAAAATCACTCAAAAAAGTTATAGTATAGTATGTCGTCCAAAATCCAAAAAAATTTTTTGCAAGCATTTAAAATGAATAAATGATATAAATATAAATCACAACATTCTCCATCTGTTTCTCTTCATAGTAATTGTCAGGGTTTGCATTCGAATCATATTAGTGATTTTATTGAAGTCAGCAGTTGCTGTAATATCACTGTGACGTTTATTAAAGGTCCTGTACAGGGTTTCTCAATCCTGGTTGTGGTGATCCACTGCCCTGTATGTTTTAGAAGTTTCCCTGCTCCAACACAAATGATTCAAAATAATTGGGCCATTATCAGGCTTCTACAGAGCTTGATGGTGAGCTGACCATTTGAATCAGGTGTGATGGAGCAGGGAAACCTCTGAAACATGCAGGGCAGAGGGTCACCACAACCAGGATTGAGAGACCCTGGTCTAGTAGACTGGACCCAAATGCAGACACTGAGGCAGAAGAAAGGTTAAAGCTGGATTTATTGTGTTTAGGCTTTCATGGACAACGAGGAGCTCTGGAGGCACATGCTCTGAAACAGAACTACACAGGGGAACAGTTTGGAGACACACAGTTGAATTTCTTCTAGAAACAAACGCTTATGTCAGCTGTGTGTTACCACTGAGCGGAGTAGAGCAGCTCCTAATTTCATCAGACCATACAAGTCATTGTAGGACGTTGCACTGAGTGCATTAAGCTCTAATAATAATTTTAATATCATTTATGATTCATCATCACTTCTGTCCCTTGTGTGTTTTGCCAGTGAGGCAGTAACTACGATCGTCTCATTCTCCCAAATGTTGACAACATCATGATTCATATTATAATCTTATTTGTCTTTACCAGAATGGATATGATTGTTTTCTCTTTGTGTTGAACGTTTGTGCTTCTTTATACGCCTATTCTATTTGTACTAATTTTCAAAAACCATGGATTTCAAACGCTTACTTGTCACGCTACACCACACTACCTCCAAACCAAGCAGGGATTTTGGATTTTAGCGCTTCTTAGTTGTATTTATCACTCCTACCTACTACCATAATTCTAAAAATAGCCATAGCATTATAGATCATATATAGATCTGTAATGTTAGGATAGGTATTAATAAACACCAGGGCATTAAAATTTAAATTGTAATGAATAGGTTTTATCTTAAGTTAAGAAAACATCTGTCCATCGATGTCAAACCTTGGTTTGATAGTTGCAGAAAACTGCAGGAAAATGAACTGATGTGGAAAACAACATTTGTTTAGTTAAAGTTGAAATATCACGCTGTAAAAACATAATCAAATATTATGTTGAGTATGTAAACTCAAGGTCTCACAGAGAGACATTGTGAGACCTACATGAGATTCATTTCAACAGAGCTATTGTTACCTAACTTAATTTCAAAAGGACCATGATGACAGTTCTGACTCTCCGTACATAGCAATCGTGCTCTCTGGTGGTTGGAGAAGTCATAGTGAGAAACCACCTTTTCTTTTCCTCTGAGATCGCAAAGCAGCACATTGCTGTTACCACCACTTGATGGCATCAAAAAACAGACCAAATTCATAGGAATGATGATGGTAATGGTTATGTCTCATATTTAGGTCTTAAATTCCACATGATTTGCTCATTTTCATTTTACATTTCACTGTTTTCATTGTGTGCTCTGTTATAACATTAAAGCCCTTGCTTTAATGATATTATTATAATAATAACAGTGGTAGTAGTAGTAGTTGTAGTAGTATCACATCATCTTGAGACATCACCTAACCACCTTTAAGACATAAAACAATTGACAAACAATATTAACAGAATATCAAAAATCAGTTTAACGCAATTTATTCATTTTATTTACTGTAAATGCTCATTTTCATTATCATTTCTTGCTATTTATTGTTCAACCACTAGAGGGCATTAAAATATAATCTTGGCTAATCTTCAGCTCTACATAGTTGAATGGGCAGTGGGGTCCATATGAACTCAAGCACTTCCCAGTTTGGGCCCATTTGGGCCGGTCCTAATGTGGGGGACTGGCATTAGGAGTCAACACTGGAGGTGGTCAATTTAGAGTGTCCAATTTAGCAGTGAGCAAAGGGGATCGGATACCTTACTCGGGTACCCCAATCCTTGACCTGGTGGGAATTTGAACTGGCATCCCTGCAGTTACAAGCCCGATTTTCTTGTTCTCGACCATGCTGCCCTTTAGTCATATAAAAAAATACCATAGTAAATTGCGTATATTTACCAGGGATGTGAATCGGTATTGGTCAGTATCAGTCCAATACTGATCTAAATCACTGGATCGGATATTGGACAGATAAAAATATAAAATCCGACACAGTCCGCAAATCCTTTATGCTGCATGCTTCACTATTCACAGATGGTAAAAATATAAATAAAAATCAGCATCATGTTTGGGCTGTTTATTTCTTCTTTATGGGGGAACAATATTTGTTACACAGTTGGAGAATTATGTCTTTGAAATGACTCACCACAAATGTGTTGTTAACAGCTTCATTGCTCATAAATGGTCTTGAATTATATTTGTATCAGTAGATAACCAATATTTACATTACTGTATGTTGGAAACAAACAGGAAGTCCACATATGTTTAAAACATACAGCATATATATGTATATAAATATATATAAAATATATATAAAATATAAATATATATAAATATATATGTGTATATATATATATATATATATATATATATATATACATACACATAAATATTAACACATTTCATGCAGAAGGACTCAAACCTGGGTCATCCTGCTGTAAAGGCAAGAGTGCTAACCACTACACCAACCGTGTGGCCCACACGCACATTATTAAATCCAAAATGTAACTGCCGCCAAGGATGTTACGTTATGTCTGTTTCTCTGTTTGTGTTTGTCTGTGAGCAACATAACTTCTAATATAAACCACTTGGTTTTTTTTTCTTTTTTTTGGGAAACATTTCTAAGAATGCCTTCTACCACTGTACACAAAAATGTCTAAAGACATTTCGTTCTAATTGAAAATGAGTCGGTGAGAGGAACAGCCAAACATGGACAAAAATGTGAGATGAATGTGGGTTTGAAACTCTCACCTCATGCATTTTATTCAAATTTTTGTCTGGCTTCCATCCGTTTCCAACTTGTGTGGACGCCACTGATGAGTGATTAGTCAATGATTGTCTGTGATGGAGGAGCAAATCAGACCTGAATCCAAGTCCTTTGAAGCAGACTACTTTTTTTTTTTTAAGTCAAGGAAAATAGTAGCTTAGGTTTGCCTTATCAGAGTACTATCTCTAGTTCTGTCCAAATAGTATCCACCATCCACAGTCTTGTATAAAGTACTATAAAGTACCAGACATTTTCTGTACTTAAGCATCTAAAGTAATTTTCTGATATAAATTGTACTTATGAGAAGTAAAAGTATTTAAACAAAGTGAGCATTTACAATTTTGAATATGGCATTTATTGTGGCTTCTTAACAATATAAGCATAATAGGTACAGGTGAACAACTTCAAAAAACAGTCATTAATGGTGACGAGCTCTCCCTGGGCAGACAGTCAAGACTGGAGGGAAAACACAATAAAACGGTAAACATGAATGAAAGAAAGAAAGAAACAGAAAACATGACCTAAAGGAGAATGTATCATCATGGTTACAAAGCTGCATAGAAAGCTTTATGCCATATAACTTGTCGTTGGAAGGGTTTAGTTCCCAGTTTTAGTCCGGACGAAGTGCGCCTACGCAGGGACAGGAATCAGATGAATAATGTATTTTCTAATTACTTTCATAAGGTACAAACAGGAAGGATAAGTGTGGGAAGTATTTATTTATCCACATATCTGAGAGAGCATTCTTTGCTGTGGAATGTGGTGGAATGTAGTAAAGCAAACATCTGTGGAGCAGCTGACAATCTAAGTCTAAACAAGTCAGACCCAGGCAAAAACTTTGTTTGAGGATGCCAGTAAGCATGCAATTTGCTGTAATAACACTTATACTTAAAAGCAAGAAACTTCCAAGGCAAGTGACACACAGACAGACAGACAGACAGACGACTTTATTAGACACACCATACAAACCTTATCCACTAGGATCAAGTGGGGGGTTTAAAGGACGTTATTCAGCAGATAACGTTTGCAGGCTACTACTACATTTAATTAATACAATTGGGTTACAAGGCTACACTGAAGGAGTTGTATAATGTCTATCAGAAAGAAATTCACACTAATGTATCCAGTCTTTTAACACCATTGCTCAACTCTATTAGCTATAGTGGCTCCAATAAAAATCCTGACTCCATTCAGAGTCTTAGGAGAAGCTGTGGAAAGTTAGAACGCTTATGGAAGTCCACTAAATTGGAAGTTCACAGGCCTCATGTATGACAGACTGTAGGGATCTCAGGTAGCAGCAATCACTTCACAGTGACCGTTCAGCAGACGCTCAGCAGGGTGGGAATTCCCATGTGCGGTGTTTAGTGTTTAGGGAAGCACACAAAGGTGTATGATCTTTTGGACACCTCATCTTAAAGAAGAATGATCTGAGTTAAATGGATTGGTAACAACTTCTAGAATACTAATTTCCTCAAATAAGAACCCCCCAAATCTTTGACAGTATCACATCTATCGTGTCCCTGTGTTCTCGAAAGCTGACAGTATCACATTTCTCAAATTCTTTGTTGGAAAAATCTGAGACAACAGCATTCACTATGAAAGCACTGTGTCTCTGTCATTCTTGGTCCTCCTCCAATCCTTTGATATTGCTTGATATCACCACATTCCTCCAAGTCAACTGCTTTTTAAAGTGTTTGGTTCTAGTGGGCCCCAAATCACAAAACTGATCGACTTTTCACCTGTCTTCCATAGTCTGTTGCCAGTGTCCTGTCTTAGCAGTTTTTCCCTCGAAAGAGTGGTTTTGTTTGTTAGCTTTAGCCCTTGTTGGCATGAGTGACACATGAGTGGTTTTTCGTTTCATAATAAAAGATTGTTTAATTTTTTTTGCTTCGTCTCCCGAGTCGTGCAACTGGGTCCAAGTCCTTGTTCGGTTGTGACACCAACACTCAAAAAGCTAGGCTTGGATCCCTCTCAGCTGAAAAACCATAGGTCTATATCTAAACTGCCATATTTTTTATCAAAAATCTTTGAAAAAGAGACTCAAGAGATCTTTGACAAAGACACCCAATTGCTCTCTGGGCGTAGATAAGCGCTGCCCACTGCTCTTGCGCCCGGCAGCTTGTGTGTGTTCACTACTGGTGTGAAATAAGCTGAAGCAGCCACAGAGCCTAACAGTGTCCCCACAGTCTGGTACTGATATGCACTAAGCCAAATATTCTAATATGAGACGCCACACTGTGCCCCAGACTGGACAAAAATCTAGTCTCAAAATAAAAGTGAAAAAGTGATAGGCTGGACATAGCAGTCAGTCACCAGGTTCGATGTTGATGGTTGCAAAAGGAACTTTAAATACAAGTCTATGGGAATATCCATGGTTAGGTCACGGTTCTGCAAAATGCAAGACATGTAGCAGAACTATGAGCAGCGGAGAACTTTAAGTTTTCCAAATCACTTGTAGCCCCGCCCGCCCTCTCTCTGCAGACAGACGCCTCTCAGATAGTGAGCCTATACTTTTCACTTCAATTATAACGTCAGCAGAGTTAGATGGTCTCAATCACTAGTATAAGATAAAGTACAGCACATATAAGTGGACACAGGTCCAAAAGGTGTCTGGTTGCAAAGATGGTCACATTGCCAGTCAAATCACACATTTCAAGGCTTCAAAATGGGATGGTGGTTAGTAAGATTCTGATTTGTTGAATAAATCTATTTGGACCCCAAAGTCCCTTGAAATGCCCCTAATAATGAAAACAACACTCACAGGTTGAGCTGAAACTGAGACCATCATTCTCCCAACACAGAGACAGAGCAGCATCCAATAATTGCAGGGACTTCACCTTCTTTTCTCTCCATATATCAATAAGAGCTCTGAGGGGGTCCACCATATTAGTCAGCAGAAGGCTTCCTGGAATTGCTGTATATATTAAACCTCTATAAATTGCTCATAAATGTCTATAACATGTTTGTGAGGCTCAATCGAAGTGTTGGAGTTCAAAGATACTGACAGAGAGTGGCAGCAGGGGGATTTCCCCATGTCACATCAGTGCTCTGAGAGGAAGGCGACGTTAAACTGCAATGAAGATAAAACAGCGTTGACATGAGATAAAGAATATCAAGCAATATGGAGGTGGGATGAATAAGCCCCCGCTGTAACTGAGTGTGGGGGCCTCCCCTGTCTATATATTGGGAAATCTACAGTAGGTCTTCCTTGTCTTAGTTTCTTACTGTCTTTCTCACTTCTGTCATCACACCTTTTCCACATGCAGCAACGTTGAAAGGTCAGATATGTTTGTCTCGGCTTCCCTCAGTCCCTCCCTTAGTCCCCCCCTGTGTGTTTCTAAATTGCCCATAATGTGTATGAGTTTGAGTGGTTGTTTGTCTCTACGGGATATGTTTGCCCCATGTGATGGACTGGTGACCTGTCCAGGGTGTACGCCACCTTTCACCCTATGTCAGCTGGGATTGGCACTAGCAGCCCCCGCTACCCCTGGAGGACAAAGCGGTAGAAAATGGATGGACATATGGATTCATAATGATTCCACACTAGTCCCAAGTCTTCACACATGCAGTTTTGGGAACATGGTTCGAAAAAGTGTGGGCACATTGTTCAAGAAATGTGATTTTTATTTATTTATTTAACCTTTAATTAACCAGATAAAAGACCCATTGAGATCAAGACCTCTTTCGCAAGGGTGACGTGGCCAAGAAAGGCAGCAGCACACGTCATAGGTTTGAGTCAAGAGGTTAAAACCCTGTTTTAACTTTAAAATAAACTCAAAATGCAAAAAAAAACACAACACAGGGTGGAATAAAAATTAGATATTGAAGGCTAGAGTAAAAAGATACGTTTTAAATAGACAAATAAAGTGCAGGAGTTGGTTGGTTGAAGTAACAATTTAAGAACACAGGCACTGTTCAATGGATTCCCCTTGTTGGCCTTTTAAGATAGAGTGAAGTTCCCAGTGAAATAAATGTGGTTAATTTTAGTCCATGTCCTAGAGTAAATAAAAAAGAAAGGTTTCTCTCTCTTCCTGCCATTTTTTCCACTCACTCACTCTCACATGCAATTAATTAGTTTTCCATAAAAAAATATTTTTAGCAATCCCCCCACCCAGTTTGGTGCCCCTGTGACACTGTCCTCTCTGGTGACTTCATGGGCTCATAATGACTCAGTCAGCAGCAGAAAGCTGTTCTACAGTACCCTCCAGTCTTCACACAGGAACACAGTATCAAACAAGTGTGGGTGTATTGTCCAAGAAATGTGCCCATCATCTCCCTGTGTGATTGAAATGGAAAGTATGAGTTTACAAGAAATGTAGGTTGCAGATCAGTAGATTGTGTAAACAACCTTTTTTTCCGTCACAAAAGGTTTTCTTTTCTTTTCTTTTCTTGTTGGTCAATCCCATCCCATCGCATTCAAAGCAATAGCACTGTAAAAAAAAACAAAAAACATGAGGTGTTTGTTTCATGCAACAAACACCTCATGTATCAAAAGACCACAATTATCTGTTTTTTTGTTATATGAGAAAATGACACATACACCTCATTTACACTGATCAAAAAGACCTTTAACACCGAGTGTATCGCCAGCTACATGTTTGGGAAATCTAAGAACTTGGACTTAAAAACCAACCATCTGGTTATTACGGCCATTTCATCGGCACACTCAGAGCGGGGGGAGAAACGGATCGCAGAGAAACAGAGAAACAGAGCACATGGCATTTGATCAAATATGAAATTTGAGACAGATACTCAAAAGGTTCTATTGGAAGTATGTTTTATACTGTTCAAATTTCAAAATTAAAATGCAAAATCTCTTATTCATGTTCAACTACAGTGGGTTTTTTTTTTTTTTAAATAATACTCTAAAATCAAATTCCATTTTTTGTTTTTCTTGACTTTTAACAGTTAACACGCTTTAACATGCATTCAATTGTAAATCACTGCCAGACGTTGAAAGTTCTAAGTGTTCTGGAAAAATGGGCAAAAGCACTTACTCAAAGGACATTTTCTGGGGTTAATTCTGGGTTTACACAGGTTTTTGTTCCTAGTCATTGGTGGATCCCGGCGGTGCATCGTCATTAAGGTTTGTATCCATCTTAACAGTTTGAAATTTGTATTACCTTATCAATCCGATCATCCAAATCAGAGGTGACAAACTGGCGGCAGCCCCGCACACCAATCAATTGTATGTGGCCCACCACTTATGACACTTTCCCACTACCTATAGTCCCAGCCCGGGACGATTCTGCACAGTTTTTTTTGCTTTTCCATCCACAGCTGGTACTTTTTTTGTATCTGCTCTTGTGAGGTTCCAAGCCAGCTGAGCCGATACCATGGATGACGTCGACAGACGGTCGCTCACTGATTGGTCAGAGTGTCGTCACTGTAAAAGTCATGAGCACAACGGGCGACACAGGAATCAGTATCAGTCACAATGGGTCAAAGGTCACAAATGCTTTAACTTTCCCACTCACTCAGGGACCTTAATTAATGCCAATTCACCTGTCCTCTGTCCTCATTATTCACCTGTCCTCATTATTCACTGCCAAAGTCTCTGGTGCGTGATTTTTTTGTGTACGTGATCATGATCATGTGATTTTGCTCTTGTATGTGTATCTTTGTAAGGACTAAAACACTTCGAAACCATAGAAGTGAGGACATTTTGGGAAAGTGAGGACATTCTGGCTGGTCCTTATGTTCTGTCACCTCTATGTCTGTGTCTATGAGTGTCTTCACTGTGAATGCTGCATGAACACGTGTGTGTGTGTGCGTGCGTGCGTGGACAGTTTGTTTACCTGGCTGCAGCACCAAGCACTGACACAGGAAGTGAGCAGAACTATGTGGTGGGATGTCTACAGTCGTGAAGGGGATGTTTGTTTGTTACAACGGAAAAACAGACCTCTGTTCCAGCTTTACCTCTACCCTTGTAGAATGGAAATGGTATGGAAATGGATGGAGGTGGAGAGACTGTGGGTGAGATCTATAAAACATGCACACACACACACACACACACACACACACACACACACACACTGTGGTATAAAAGTAAAGTTGCTCAGATGGACAGTCAGACTGTGGTACGAATGGAAAGATAAATGGTTTTGTGACGTTAGTGAGTACACCGCAGACTTTCTCAGGTATACAAGAGGGGAAATTAAGTCCTTACTCCCACTGATTTATATATTCTTGAATCAAACTGTGCTTTTATTGACCACCCTCTGAGGAGGTGGCTATAGATGTAGGAGCCCAGCAGAAGTGGCTGTGCTCTAAAAGCCTAAACCTCTCACTAGTTGTCTCTCTGTCTCTCTGTGTATATATATTTATATATATATATGAAATGAAGGCAATGAGTTTTTCCGATACCAGTATTGGAAATGCCTCCGATACTGGTGAAAATGTGGGTATTGGTATCGGCGAGTACTGGAGTCCATGCACCGATCCGATACCACGTAATTTATTAGATCCGTTAGCTCTGACACGGTTCAGTGCTGAATCAGTAATCGGTATCGGGAGGGAAAAAATGGTATCGGAAAAAATGGTATTGGAACATTTCTACTTAAAATTTGTTTTAAAGGGGACATAGAATGCTTGTACCTTACATATATGTTAGTTATGGAGGTCTACTTATATATATTAACTTGTTTTCATGGTTAAAAACCTCCTAATCGCTGCAAACGAGCCGATCAAAATATCTCCTCACTGATGCTCTCGTCAGCCGTGCCGTTTCAGACCAAAATCACACCCCCAGAATGTGGACTGTGTTGTGATTGGCCAGTCAAGGAGAGCTTTCCTACTGTCCTGTGATTGGCCAGGTACCTGGAAGTGACGTAATAGATAGGCCAGCTCTCATATACACAGCTCCCCCTTCTGGCACGGTGGATGCTCTGCATCTCAGCAGCTACAACGAGAGTAGTTCTTCTTCTTCTGCGGTTGAATGTACGCAACCGGATGTGCCCAGACTAGTGCCGCACCAGGAGGCGCTACGGTGGTGAGAGGAGTGGTGAGGATTTCTGATGACGACATCAAATTAAGGAAGTGCCGATCCGCTTCACAGAGCCCAGGAAAACAATACAACACTATTTTCTCAGCAGTGGCTGAACTGTTTGTTCTGAAACTTTAGGGTTTCATAAACGAGGTAATGACGCAGATACACACACAAACGCAGCGTTAATTGGAGCTTCCGGTCTATGTGGGCTTTAACAGTTGGATGTTACGCGTGATTCATTTCTGACTTCAGTGAGCCGGCTTAAATTTGGTATTTCCTTCCTTTCCTCTCTCTCTCTCTCTCTCTCTCTCTCTCTCTCTCTCTGTGTCCTCATCATGCAGGTTGCAGGATCCAGATCCAGTTTCGAGGCTCTTATTATTATCATTTATATCATATCATAACCATTATTATTATTATGCTATAATTAAAGTTGATATCCGTATAATTTTCATCAACAATTTCTGCTGCTGCTTATATAAATTACATTGTAGTTCTATAAACATGTCATCACTGACTCAGAACTGTCCTGTATAAACTTGTAACTTGATACAGCTGGTCTCTCTCTTCCGTCTCTCATCTCCCTCTTGTCCTCTCTGTCCCCCACCTCTCCTCTGTCCCCCACCTCTCCTCTGTCCCCCACTTTTCCTTTCACCCCAACCGGTCGAGGCAGATGGCTGCACATCTCTGAGTCTGGTTCTGTCAGAGATTTCTTCCTGTTAAAAAGGAGTTTTTTCTCTCCACTGATGCCTAGTGCTTGCTCATTGTGTGAACTGTTGGGTTTCTCTGCTCTCCTTGATATGCAAAATCTCTCTAAAAGGGTTCGCATGTTCTCCCTGTGTGTGTGAGTGGGTTTTCACCGGGTACTCTGGGTTAGTGTCGAACAATGCAAAAACATGCTGCGGTGAATCGGACACTTGGAATTGCCCGTAGGTGAGAGTGTGAGAGTGAATGATTGTTGGTTGTTATTATCAGTTCAGAGTGCAGAGGGATTCCCTTCTTTCACTTTGCTGTTTATTGCAGGAGGCGAGAGTTAACTTGGACACACACTTTCTCTGTTATTTCCCACTTTCTCTCTGTGTGGGAAGATGAAACTACTCATATTCCATCCAGCCATCTTCTTCCACTTTATGCCCTCCACATGAGGGCTGCGGGGGTTGTTGTGCCTTGCTGTTTTTCTTCTCTGTCTTGCTTAGTGAAACCTGAATGCAAAAGATTGCTGAGTGCAAATGTACACAAAGCATTTTAAACACACAATAGTTACACCCTGGTTATTGAACCCTGGTCAGAAAAACATTGCACTTTATTTCACTTGAAGGTTCCTTTAGGGCAAAGTAAACATGATTGGTTTTGGTTGAATGAAGCAACACTACTACATGAGGTGATACCTCAGACGTTGCATCATCAGAACGACAGACAGCTGTAAACTTTCACTTCCTCTTCGAATAACACGCAACACTGAGTTCATGGCACATTGCCAGACACGTGGGTGTGAAAGAAAGAAAAAAGATCTCTCCTGCTGACACATGCAAGTGTTTGCAAGATTTTTACCTGAATCATGATTTAGAATTTCCAAATGTGTGCATTTGATCTTGTTTATTGAAGAACAATGTCACAAAGATACTTAAATGTAATTTTTATGGGATTATATCACTTACATCTCTCACTGCTTACTGCAATTGCATCAGATTTGGTTTTCCTTTTTTACATAGTTTTGGATCAGAGCTCATGACAGGTATCAAAAATAATACTTTTTTAAATAATCGATCCGGTCAATCCATAAAATAGTTGCATGAAGCCACAGAGTGTAATGAGCCTGTTAAATATAAAGTTACAAGGTATAAATGAAGAAAATAGAGCTAAAACCTCGACAATATGTATCTCACTATCTCGCTTCAGAGAACCAGGGTTCAATCCTTAACCCAAAGTTCTCTTTTAACATTTGAACCAGGGATAATTACTTAACCTAAAGTTCTCTTCCATCTCACTTAACTACAGCTGCTATGTTTCCGCCTTCCCTCGGTCAGTCGCGACGTGAAGCGCTTCCCTCTGTGTCTCCACAGACATGAAGGCAGGACACAGCGATACTGAGAAACACAGAGCGAGCCGTGTGGAGCTGATAGACTCACATCGGCGAACACGACCCTCTCAGCATGTGTTTAAACGGTTCAGATGTGAATTCTTAAATAATAATAATAATAACAATAAACCGGAACCTGTTTTCAGATGAAGGACACAGCATCGGAATAATGTATAATGTCTTTTCAGTTTATGAAGACAGAATAATAACATCAACAACAACAAAAGTTACACGCTCCAGCATTCAGAGTCATTTAAAGACATTTTAGTGTAAAATACAGTTAACATGAGCCACAGCAGTCTGGGTTTCATTTGAATTTATACCGTATAGGAAAGTATCTAACGAGGTCCACTTGTAAACCCAACTTAACATATGAACAGGTTTGAGTAAAACCAGGAATCACAATCACAATCAAAAAAACATTATTTTTATTTCAGATGAAACACAGTCACCCTCAACACCCACTAATACCAACATGTCATTACTGGGTGTGAATCATTGCCTATCATGAGCCTCCACATTTTAAATCTCATTCAACTGAAATGAAGGAAAACAATTATATTCAAAAGAAAACTAAGTGGACAAAGAAGTCCACCCTCACTACCTGTACATTTAAAGGATTTTTAACAGCCAGTAGGTGAGTTGGCTCATGGGAATGCAGATGAGACATGCTACAGTTTCCTCCTAGTTGGTCATTTTCACAGGTAAAAGTCAATCAGAGGGTGGAAATGAATAAAGTAACAAGTATTTTCATGTAAAAGTGACGAACCATCTGCGCTTTCAACCAGTTTTTCATTCATATTATGAAGCACCGTTGGCTTTTTGTCAACAGCATATTAGTTCTTGCCCACGTGAGTATTTTTAGCTCAACCGTTTTCTTGTCGGCACATGTGTGACTGCGACTCTGAGTTAAGTGTTGTTTATATATCAGGAAGAAAACGACAGCAACATGAGTGTTGAGTGGGAACACACCCACTCCCTGCAGAGTGAACACAATACAACCATGAAACCACTTCAGTTTTCATGAAACTGTCTGTCAAGTGCACGTGTGTGTGTGTGTGTGTGTGTCCAAAAGCAACAATATAATAACAAACTGCTTAAGGTTCAGACAAACAGTTTTTGACACCTCAGTACCACAGTAGCATCCAGACGCTTGAATGCGGACAGTCTGTGGTTCAGCCTGGTCACACTTCATAGACGTGGAATAAGCCGTCTGTGTAAGCAGACTTAAAGTGAATGCTTACTGTGCTGTTGTTGACCAGTAATTTTCTTTTGAAGAAGAAGACCTCGCTCCTCTCTGCCTTCTTCTTTTCGATGACTCTCTCGTCCTCTTTAAACGTTTGCATGAGAACGACGTCTTCGCTGGTGATATCTGAAAGCTTCACCCAGCCGTAGATGAGGTAGGTTGCGGCTTTATCCACAGTGAAGAGGTCATAGGTTCCCTCTTCATCCCTCTCTGTGGAAGAATTGGACATTGTCAGCGCACCGAGACACTCACAGAGGAATATTGTTGGAAGCCGCTGAAAGTGAGACAACGCTTACTTTTTAGAGAGTGAGCACTGATAACTTTTACTGCACCTCTCAATGTTGGAGCATCCTGTGGAATAACACACTGATTATAAAGAGACATGCATGGACACAGATAGGAGAAAGAAGCGATTATATTTAGGACTTTTATGTCACTAATGTGACATTTTTCTCACCTGGCTGGATGATGGCATATACACAAAGTAATGTAGGATAAAGCCTGCCACCAGAATGACAATGACCAGTCCCATCACTGTTGCCAGAGCAACCATGCACTTGAAGCAGGCACGGAAGCTCACAGTTGAAGCTCTAGGCTGATGGTCAACTTCCAAATTGTCCATCTCCATCTTGACTTCCACCAGTTTCTCCTCCTGTCCTGTTTGGTGTCTGTCCATGATGCAGACTGCAATGCTTGTAGTGGTGGTTGACTTCCTTGCATCTTAAATATAGTCTCATCTTCCCACACAGACAGGGAAAGTGGGAAATAACAGAGAAAGTGGGAGTCCAAGATAACTCCCGCCTCCTGCAATAAACAAAGTGAAAGAAGGGAATCCTGTGCACAATAAACTGGTTTGATCATTAACTTGTTTTTGCTTATAGCTGATATAATCTCACCAGCCACTTCTTCAGGTATCACATTAACCTAATAATGAGCCAACATGTTATATTTGCTCACTCGTCTGGCTATTCTCCTCTGACCTTTGGCATCAACATGATAAATTCTCCCTCACTGGATATTTTTTTCAGATCATTCTCCGTTAACACCTCAGGGGGAGTTTTGCACGGAAATCCTATTCGATTTTTTGGAAATACTCGAAACCAACGTGTCTGGCACCAACATCTATATTCAAGTCAAATTCAAAGTTGAATTCCCCGTCCGGATGCTCACTTTGAATTCAGCAGGTCGCCTTGACCATGTCTCCATGTGCAATTACACTGAGTTGCTGCCATGTCAATGACAGAATAGATAGTTGCTTTGCAAGCAGTCAATCTCTATTTAATGGAACTGAAATAGGCTAAGGCTCATCAATGGTGTATTTAGTGTCACCCCCTATTTCTGAATGGATTTGATAAAACTGTTAAATTAAAAAAAAAAAAGACTGTTAATATGTTAAATAAGTGCTGCTGACAGTCACTAAATTTGGACTGTGAATGCACGCAATCGTTCATGTGTAGACATGACAGGATTAATAAGAACTGGCACACCTACTCACTGCTACTTAGTTTGTGCCACGTCCTACTCAAGGTACTGCAAAATGAGGCACATTAAATTAATTGAAATTAATGAAATCAATGTATCACGACGTGCCATCAGAGACTAACCCTTAATGGTCACAAGTTCGACTCCACCCCTGGCTGGTTGTACTCAATTCCATTGTAAGTCGCTTTGGATAAAAGCGTCTGCTAAAAGGACATGTAATGTAATGTAATGCTCAAGCGGCACGGATATGTGCCACAGGCGCACCCTTAGAATATTGCTGTAGGAATAAAACACAACTTCAGGCTTTACAAAATACGTTATTTTGTCAAAATTATGACTAATTTTATATAATTAGCAATAATAGTCACAAAATGGACAGTTTTTCTTTTATTTTTGTTCATAAAAATGAGAAACTGTGATGTATTTTCAAATTTCGCCCTTTTTTTTTTATCTCAGATGTGTTTACATAGTTTGTGAAAAAAGGATATAAGGCATTCTTATTTGCTGAATAAACCTTTTAAAATAGTAATGGGGGGGGGGAGCAGCTGCTCTGTGTTAGGATCTAGGGTTAAGGAAACATGTGAGAAACAGTTTCTCCGCTGTTTTAGAAGTTTTGAACTTGACCACACCTAAAATGCCTTGGTGCTCTTCTCAAAAATGTCTCAACCCGAGGAGAAGCAAAATGAAGGTCTGCAGTGGAGACACGTTTAAATATAGACGTCTGAATGCAGCAAAGCAGTCGACGATGGACCACAGGAGACATGCAGGTGTGGATGTTTTTCTCCTGAGCAAAGTATCAAATGCTCAGTTGACTGCAGTTAAGATTAGCTAATGCTCTCTCCCTCACTCACTCACCCTCCCTCTCTTTTCCACTTTGTTGGTGCTGGTGGATATTCAGAATTAGAATGAGTCATTGTTGTGCACACACCAATTAGTGATAGTGATTTTGACCTCTGCATTTAACCCGCTCTTTCTTCTTCTTTTTTTACACACAGTAATAAACACACACAAGCCGGGTGGAGGGGCAGTGGGCAGCACTTGTCTGTGGGGATGGGGATTGGATTCCTTGCTCAGGGGCACCCCAGGTCTGTGTCCAGCCCTATGTTCGGGACCTCTGCATTGTCCGTTGAGCATCATATGCAGGAGCAGATTTACAGTATAACAGTTATGTTATAAGTTTAGACAGGACAGTTCTGAGTCACATACAACATGTTTATAGTACTACAATGTCATTTATACAAGCAGCAGCAGAGATTGTTAAGTATACCGAGATTATACCAATATCAATATCTTTAATTATAGCGTAATACTAATGACGATAATACTACTGCTTGTGATATAAATAGCCTCGAAACTGGATCTGGATCCTGTGGCCTGCAAGTTAAGGACAGAGAGAGAGAGAGAGAGAGAGAGGATAGAATGGAACTAACTCGGGAGATAAGACAAAGATGAGACAAAGTCAATGACATGTAATAAAAAAGGTTTACATGAGAACGATCTCTCCGCTGGTGATATCTGAAAGCTTCACTCAGCCGTAGATTAGGATGGTTGTGGCTGTCATTCATAGTGTGAAGACTTGTAAGACTTTCCTTAATCTTTTTATCCTGTACTTCATTGCTTTGACTACTGTATCCATTTGTGTTTATTGTTTTATTAAAGTAGTAATAGTAGCACTATGCTCTGACATGTCAAACGTCTACATCAGAACCTGTTTGATTTGAACACAGACAGCGTTAAGCAGGAACATGAATGTGTTTTTTTTTCCTCTCTCACTCTCACTCTCACTCTCTGTGTTTCACTTTTCCTGATCCGTAATCAGGAAATTCCTCACCACGAGAAACTGTGCGTGCACGCCACATTTATTGTCTCGCCCACACAGATCCAACAGCCAACAGACAAGGCATCAGTGTCATCAGTGTCCTGGTCAGACATGATGACGTGCCGCAACGTCTGAGTGTGCACACACATGCACATACCAAATGAGAAAAACACTTATTTTCCAGACTGTTTTTAAAGTTCTGTCTGGTAGATCACTGGCCTCTGGGCAAAATGCTATTACTGATTTGTTTTGGAATGCAGATAAATAAGATTGTGTTGGAAAATTTAAGCTAAAGTCTAGGAAATCACAGGGTGCGGTGTACATGTTCACAGCTAACAGGCTGTTACTTGCATAATGGCAGAATTTTATTAGAAAATAAGATTGATGGACACCTCTGATCACTTTTATTTGTGCCTAACATACATGAAATCCCACAGGTGTGGCTTCATGCATGATTGAAAAATGGTGGTGGAAATAAAAACCTTCCCAAGGTACGGAGGTAATCAATAGAGAGGTACAATTTTACATGCAGGATATTTCCCAAGTCAATATGCACTCAGACATTATGACTTTCCAATTTGCATATAAAAGTGCTGTAAACCTAAAATCATAAGGTGACTAGGCCGTGCAGGTACCTTGCTGAGCGACCTATTTCTACCAAGGTTGCTGTCTATATGGAGTCTTTCACACATTTCTACACATTAACATCGTTTCGCCTAAGGTTTTAATAACTTGAGACAATTTAGTGAGAGCCCCCTTAAATTTTATGATCAGCACACTTGCTGCCAAAAGTGTCACAGTTTTGTTTTCTTTCTTTGTTTTTTTTTAAAAAACAAGAAAGTGACATTGCTTTATAGAAAAATGGGTTGGTGTGGTGGTGAGCACGACTGGGTTTGGAGCCAGTCGTGGATGGAACAAGGGTCTTTCTGCATGGAGTTTGATGTTCTCTCGTGGGTTTACTCCAGGCTCTCTGGTTTCCTCCCACAATATGGGGGATTAGGTCAGTTGGACACTCTAAATTGACCGTAAGAGTGAGAGTGAATGGTTGTTTGTCTCTGTAGTAGTAGAACTAGAATAGTATAATAGTATATATAGTATTAGTATAGTAGAATAATAGTAGTATAACTTAGTAGACTAGCTTGTCTTGGCAGGTTTGAACTCCCTTGAATTAAATCTGTCACTGTTAAGTCTTTTGTTTCCCTGTGTTTCTGTTCTCTTCTTCAAAAATTCTCTTCAACAACAAAACATTTTATGAGGATGAATCAGTGTTGCCAAGTTATCGACTTTGTCGCTATATTTAGCGATTAGTCAGACCCCTAAGTGACTATTTTTCAAAAAATATTTTCTGATGTCATGGACCCGGCTGCAGTCAGAGAGAGCAGATGTTCACAGCTCCCCTGCGTCCAGACTGCAAATGAGGCGTGCACTTTCTTTGTCAGTCCCAAGTCTAAAATCTAAAACTATAGATAGTCCTTTATAAAGGACCTTAAATAGTTGGTATGAAGTTGTAGAATTGTGTAATAAAGTGCTGTTCACAAACATCCATTATATTAATATCTCAATTTAAAACATCATTGTTAATGCACCACACACAAAGTTAGTGGGTGTGACGCTTGTCTACTGAGCAGTTTATGAAATCACAAAGATACATGCCACATGCAGTGCTAACATCCCTAAAAAGGTCTTATTACGCCTCTGTTATCGCTGCTCTTTGGCACAGCACTTCACAGAAAGTCATTTTCTTAGACAAGGTTCGATGGATATTTCTAAAATGAGAGCTCAAGCAAAGCGATCCATTCATGTAACACTCGTAATGCTCTTTGTAACTGTGATTCAGAGAGAGACTGCTCCGTAAGTGACATATCCAAGGACACAGACACACACACACATAAAGAAAAGATGAAGATGAGCTTGTCAAGAAGTTTGTTTTTTTATGAATATCTAACACGTTAATGTAACCGTCTGGCATTAATATATCATCCTGTTCTATTTTTCTTGTAGACCACATATCTGAAAAATGGTAGCATGAACTGTGTTTCTCTGTCGATTTGCTCTTTTTGTGTCTGCAGAGATTTGATAAATTGTTGCTGCGATTGGAGATGAATAAACTCTTATTCATCCATTTTTTATGGTTATCTTTATCTGTTGGAAGGTTCCGACATGAGAACAGCGATGTTGAAATTCCAGTAAATATTAAATCATCTACAATGTTAGTCTATCTTGAAAGATTCTTCAAGTATGTCCTTGTTGTGTTTTTTTTGCTTATTTTAACCATAAAATGGCCAGAAAATGTCCTGTAACTAAGTGCTTTTGCCCATTTTACCGTTAACGTTTTTTACTTAATTTACAGCATGTTAAAATGTTATCAATTTAAAAGAAAGACAAAAAGTTTTTTTTTTAAAAAAACACTGCAGTCGTGCACGAACAAAAAATTGAATGTTAAATTCGAATTTTGAACGGTGTAAAACATATTTACAATGACATTTTCAGAGTATTTCAGCTTCCTGCAACAGCACGAGTGAAATTACCGTAATAACCACATGTTGGCTTTTGTGGCTTCATGAAGACACTCGAGTTGTTCCCGCTGTACTTGTTCTAGTTGGGGTTTATTGAGCTGAAAGGATCAGTTTAGTAAAAATCTGGATAGTCGTAAACCTACAAAACGTACAGGTTCTGAAGATGGAAAGTTCTACACAAATAAATTGGATACATTTTTACCCCTTGCTAAGTTTTTGTTGTTGTTTATTATCCAGTACTCTCAATTTACGTGTTATTCACTCTACCATGTTTTTTAACAGAGAACTCATTTTATAAACACATAAACCAAAAATACACACAACTGTATGAACATTTAGACTTTAGACTGTTACTGCACTGCACACTGTACACTGTACACTGTATGTGTGTCTTGCAAATGAGATCCTGCTCTCCGCTGACCTTTGAGCTCCGTGTAATCATTCACCTCTGAGTTTAATGGATCGTCACGAAGCATTTGCTGTATCATAGGTCACTACGAAGAAACATATCGCACTACGGAGCTGTAACTGGTGTCAAGTCAGCTTCCAAACTGAATTTTGACATTTTGAGCATTATCTGCATTATCTACAAATGTTACTATAGCAAGTGAGTGCATTTGACATTACATTGCAATATATAATGTATTATATAGATATGTATATATATATATATATATATATATATATACAGTATATATTATAATAAATACACAATAAATGACATGTTGATGTTAATGTAGGTGTAGGCAATCATCAAATAGGATTTTATGATGATGATTTTGGTTTTTCTATCGAGTGAAACTGGAGTAGGATGTGGTCCAAAAAATATTTCCTGCTTGCATCGTAATCCACAGCAATGGTTTGTTTTTGTAGTACTGTAGTAAAAAACACAAACCTTGCACATGAGGTATGTGGCACGTTACACAATCATAGTACTACGTGTCCACAGGTAAGCTTTTAGTCCTGGTAAACTGTGAGCACTTCCCTGTTTTATTATTACAGTGAACAATTCATAAATGTCTGCACTGACAGCTATTTTAAATACTGTTTTATACTTATTTGCTATGGAAATACTTTTCGATTCAAATCAAATAAAGCTGTAGAAGTCACATTTTCTGAGTTTCGGGAGTTTTCAGGAATTAGAAAGACGACGCTACACGACGATACAACAAGCACATGCACGCCTTCACGTGTGTTAGTGCTACGTCACTGAGTCTTCAGTGCAGCAGAGGCCCCGTCAGGTCGCTGTGTGACGAGAGTGAACTTTACTTTCACCTTCTTGTGTAACTACTGTATATTACAGCAGGTACTGATGACGAAACTGCTGAATCTGAAACAGCTCCCAGGCAGAGAGAGAAAGAGAATCAGGAAAACCATGAGGATATGTCTGTTGCAAATTGGATTGTTTTTATTATTATTATTCTTTAAGTTTCATTCTGACAAGAAATCAGTGCCAAAGTATACAGGTGGACAGCTGGAGACAATACAATCTCCTCACATTTATTGGACAAGATGAAACTGGAGTAGCTCTTTAGTGAAAACGTTCGAAACATTTGTGCACTACTTTACAAAGTATTATTCCATCATTATCACAAGCCTGCTTTTCAGTGAATCAGAGCATCATAACTTAACTAGTACTGTACATTCAAAGACCAGATCATCACTTGGTTTTTGCTTTATAGACATTCTTATGTTATTATAAAATACTGTGCAGAGTGAAAACTTTCACCTCTCTTGTCTTTTCCCTGAGATAAATGTGGGTCATTGTGATGGCCGCTTCAATCATGACTGGAAAACTAGCTTAAGAAACACAAGGCAATCAGTGACGTGTTAATATTTTTTGAAATTATTTAGCATGGAAATGTATATTATAAATAAGATGATCACCTTTTTTCAAGCAACGAAACTATACGACTCCGCCAGTGGTTCCGCGACCCATAGCTCCGGGTTCGGCGAAATAACTTGCAATAAATAAAAAAATGATGTCATGTCAGGCAGAGCAAAAGGCCTGTGGATGCTTCCATGAGTGAAGCGATGCACGAGAGCGTGAGAGTCCTGCACAGATCTGTCCGTCACACACTCTGTGCTGCATCGGCAGGCGCTCCACATCCAAGGGCGTGAAAACAGATTGAGGTTTATTACAGGTCTACTGTGTGAGATCAGACCCTGTAACCCCATTGCAACAGCTCTCTTATAATAGAGAGTTTTCACACCATCTACACAACAAAATAGCAGAAAGCATAGGCTTCCTTTGTCTGAAAATGATTGTAAGAGAAAAACGTATTATTCGGCATTCTTTAAATTATTAACTTATATTCCTAAGCACAAACCTAACAACTCAGTGCAGACCAGCTGAAACTGGCAAACCACAAATGCCTCTGTATAACCCTGCCACCCATATAGGATAACTACGCAGTTCTCCCCAAGGTTGTCATGGTCTCAGTTCTGCTCGGATCTGAGCAGTCTTCATTAAAGCTTCTCAACTCAACTCATCACTGACCCAGAAACTCCATCGCTGGTCGTCTCACCGGATTATCAAAATCTCTGCGACAATAATAACTGGCTGATTCAAATATATTCAGTTGCAGCCTTACAAAAAAAAAAAAAAAAAGAACAGTAGGAGGTTTCTTTCACATAAGAAGACGTCTTGTTTAAGACTTCTGAGTTCACACTCTTCATGTCTACAGGACAGCACACTGGATGTAATTGTTGAGGCATGGCTGGCATAACAGAGGGAGTCATGACATGACATCAGCTTGACTCCTGCTTTAGTGTGTGTTCTCACAGCAGTGCACGGACACACGTATTGACAAGCCAGGCTCCAGGATCACATGTTGCCATTGTACCACAGATACAAGATGACAGTGACTATTAACATGATAGTGTTTTAAAATGCTTGTGGCACATTTGGTGACGATGAGGGTTCTGATTATGAAAGTGGTTTTGATTGAAACACAGTGATTAACCTGCAGGTAGGTTTAGGTACAGTACACAAAGCACCTGGTTAGAGCGAGGAGAAGATCATCATGTTTTTTAGTTTGCCTGTTTGTTTGTTTGTTTGTTTGTTTGTTTGTCATAGCGTCAACATCCTTTCTATAAAAACACAACACATCATAGAATAGAAAGACTGACAGCTTTAAAACATGCACTGAGGTCCGGCTATTTTCCAGAGGTTGGCTGTATGTATGTAAGTCACTGAGGAGATTCTCCTGTCAGGTCGCTATTACCCATATATTTATCATCATATATATATGTATATATATATATATATATATATATATATATATATATATATATATATATATATATATATATATACACATATATATATATATATATACACATATATATATTATAATCTGCAGATCCTCTCTGAGTGACGCCATGAGAGAGAGCAACAGTCCGACAACAGCTTATTTTACATGCCACAACCAAAGCCTCCACTTCCCTGTGCAACTTTTACTCAAATACTTGAGAACTGTCTCAATTATTAGTAAAAAAAAAAAAAATATGATATCACTTGTTTAAAAACTATGAACTAAAACATGTGAATCAAAAAATAAAATTCTGTACACAATCTACAAATGTGTCATTTCCCATGGTTTGGGGAAAAGTAAATGAACATTGTTGTACTGGGAGTCCAGGCTGGTGCTCGTCACAGTCAGCATCAAAAGTAACACTGTGCCTCTGTCCCCAGCAGATAGCTCAGGCCCACTGTCAGCTCACTCATCACGAAGGACCGATCAGAATACAGGTGAAGACTCGCCTGCTCCTTGGCCCTGAGAAAGGCGATGCTGTGGAGCCCCCTGCAGACTTTAACGTGTGAAGCTTGCAGCCGGAAAGAGCTTCTGGGGGTCCCGCTCCCCTTCACCTGCAGCTGCAAGGTCCCAGTGGTATTTAGATGTCCTTTTTCGAGGTCCAGACTTTTGTAACACAGGTCTATGTAGAGGACATAGGGTCCCGTGCAGTTGATGATGATCATCCCTGCATTCCCGTCAGCCCGACTCATCGTATTTTTACTGTCAACGAGACCAAACTGGAGCGTTTCGTTGCGCAAGACGCCTGGACGGTGAAAAGAGGAGAATGAGATGGTACAAAGCTGAACAATTCAAATAGCAATATAAAAACCACCCAATTAGCAACAGTTTTATATCTTATTGGAATGATTTTATTCTGTATAATTACTGTTGTATATAACACAGTTGCAGCTTGATTAGGACACATGAGTTGCTGGTTTAACGCTGCTTTTTTTGGCAAGTTTGTGTCACTCAGGTAAATCAAATGAAGGATTTTAAACCGTGAAGCCACAAACGAACACATTTGAATTTAATGATGGAGGCAGCAATGGATCCTGTCTGACTTTTTTGAAGGACTTTGGTGCGGGAGAGTGTGTGGTTTACTATTATTATTATTATTATTATGATTATTAATGATAATAATAATAACAATAACAACTTATAAAATGCCTTTCACGAAACCCAAGGTCACTGAACAAATGAAACTTTCTTTCTGCCACCCAGACTACTACACTTGAATAACAAGAGTGTTTAACAATAAGATAAAGAAGAAAAAAGGTATATTTAGTTGGGTTACTCACCTGAAATGGTGCCAAACTGTATGTGCACATTTTTCATCTGGTCAGAAAAGAGAACACAAACATTAAAGAATTGGTAGCTTTCACTTTTTTAGTTGTTAGGTTTCTTTCACTGCTTTTACATCAACGTTCATTGTGTCTTAGTGCCTTTTGAAATGTCTGTGGTTGGTGGTGTGAAAAAAGGCAGGCTGATAGAAACAAGGGAAAGTCTCGCAGTGCAGTGATTAATAACGATAGTTGGAGGAGCACCGCAGCCTAAATGTAGAACACAGCTTAGTCATTAAAACACAAGTATACAGTAACTGTGCAGATAGGTCAGAGGATATCTGGAGAAGTTATTCTCAGAAAACCACAAGTAAGCAAGCTACTTTCACAGCATCACAATGTGTCATCTCATCAGTAACAGATGACTAAACGAGCTTTCGGACACAACAGAGCTAATGTGAATTACAGCGGGTCCAGAATGCAGCGGCGGCGGCGGCCGGCCCTTTAAGAGCTTTACAATTCAACTTTTAAAGTCTGTGTAAAACTAGACAGAGAAAATATCCCCACGGACAAATGTGTTAGTAACCACTCATTCATTGTCCTTCACAGTGTAAACGTGAAGAGCTTAAAATTACAACTCTGGATAGAAAGAATGGCGTTGTGAAACTTTCATTTCGACTTGGAGGAGTCGCTGAATTACAGATATCTGTAACACATATCTGCTGTGGTGAAGCTCACAGACCTCTTCATCAATAACATGCTGTCAACACAGGCTGTGATTCAGCGGCATCTGGATGAGACCCAGTGCTCAACGCCTGCCAGAGCGAGATCAAGATCCACACATACACTCATGCTGAAAGATTGTTAGCGGTGGGTGGTCATTGATCCGGCTCCTGTAAGCTTTGGGTCTCTGTCCTTGCTTTGAGTTCAGCCTAAATCATGTCAGAATTATGCCTTTCTCACACTAAAATGAGCAACTACACCCGGGATTTATAAACCACATGTTCACCAGAAGCAAAAGAAGATAAACACTTCATGAATCTCAGTGATAACATTACAGAGGTTATTCTTTTGCATCTCTTGCTTCTGTCTCTCTTTAAATCAGTCATGTGCTGTGTGAACGTCTGGAAAAACAAGACCATACTTGACCCAAGGTCATGGTTGTATCTCGCCTTGCCCACTGAGGCGGCCTTCTTGCAGGCCTACAGTACCTCCATGTAGAGTGTAGAGTGGTCTTTAACCAACCTAAAAGGGGACAGGTCACCCTGCTGCTCGTTGACCACTAGTTGAATCAAATTCTAAATCACTGACCCTTGCATACAGAGTGACTTCTGGGTCACTCAGGCCTATGCTTCTTCTTGACCACTGTTTGTCCGTAAACATCGTCTCGCTCTGTCAATCTCTGTCTCGATCGTCCTTGTCTGTGAAGGAGCTCCCGCCGTGTTATCACTCAATCTTTAAGAGACTTCCGGAAGACTCATCTCTTTCAAGAGATCCACACCTTCTCTCTAAAATCTCCCCACACCACTAACTGAGCACTTACTACCCCTCAATCTACTACCCCTCAATCTGCGTCATAACTCTAATAAATGTTAGAGTTATGACATTTATTTTGCTCCATAAAAATGTCAGAAAACCTTGAATCATTGTTCTACAAAGCTGGAAATGATGATGTTGTTGATGATATTTTTGTGCACACACACCAATAAGTGTGATAACAGACTTTATTACCCAGCCCCAGCCCCGATGCTCTTCCCGGGGTTTCCAGTTATGAGCCCAACCCTTTCCATGGACGGTCACATGGCTAAAAGGAAAGGAATTCTGGGAAAGCAAACTTGCTGCTTGAAGTGCCAAAGGCACAGAAGGAACTAAAGTCTATGATCTAAGGTCATGGGATTTCCAATCTCCACACAACGGGACATTTGACCAACACAATGACAACAACGAATCCCGCATAGTTCTGCTTTAATGCATTCCTGCTGTGGCATTTACGCCGTGTCAGATTCTAAACAAGGAATGGCTTCACTGAGCACTGACATGGACATGAACATTAACCAGATTATGGATTACACAGATGGATTAAAATCATCTTTTCTTTCTGGAAAAAAAAAGCTATAAAAATAGTGTGCCATACTTAATTCAAAACAATAATAAAACATTACATAACATCCACCTGAAGTGAATTTTAGCACTTTATTATTGATCAGTTTTCACATCAAAGTGTAGTGTTTATTCGTGTGTTAAACTGGTCGCATTTTAGTTGAATTACTGTATACATGTTCATGTGTATATTATGACTTTACACGTTCAAAATTGAGAATGAATTCATCCATTTATAAACAAAGTCATTCAGAGACCTCACAGTGACACGGAGAGAGAAGAAACTCCATCAGTTAGTCATTTTCTGTACGGTACACTTCAGACCCTGCTGTTATTGACGAGATACAAAACAGAGATATACTGTACATCAGGGCAATTGTTATTAATACGACTAGTGGAGTAGAAACACATTGTGGGTAAATGACACCAAGCTTTATGAATAGAATTAGAGCTGAAACAATTAAGCGATGAATCCATTATTAATCTACTGCTAAATGAATCGACAACTATTAAATATGTAATATCGATTCATCGGTTCAAAGCTTTTTTCATGAATAAAACAAGATTTGCGATTGTTTAAGCTTCTTAAATGTGAGTATTTTCTTCATTTCTTTGCTCTGGATAACAAAGAAATCATTGAAACTGAATGATTTTGGTTTGTGGACAAAACAAGACATTTTAAGAACATCATCATTTCCAAGGTTTTCTGACATTTTATGGACCAAACGATTAATCGAGAAAATAATGGACAGATGAATGGATTATGAAAATAATCGTGAATTGCAGCTCTAAATAGAATGACAGAAAAATTAATTCAATGTTTGAATGAACTGCTGTAAGTTTAAGTGATGTGAGAGACACGTGACATCCTCTTAATGACAGTCACACACACGCGCGCGCGCGCACACGGAGCAGTGTACTCACCGGTTCCTGGTTCTGAACGATCCAGAAAACATAGAGTGTGACCAGGAGGCACGCGGCCACCAGCGCGTTCTGCAGGGCGAGAACGACCGCGAGCATCCTGGCGGAAACCCTCCTCTCGCGGTGAACGTGGTCGCCTCCTCCTTCAGCGTCCATCCTTATCAGACGAGTGTGATGAGAGTGAGTGTGAGTGCGAGTGAGAGGGTGAGGGTGAGTGAGAGTGTGAGCGCCCTGAAGCAGCTTTTAACACGAGTGGGCAACAAAGGAAAGGAGGGGAGTGACTGGAAATATCATATATTTGTGCAGGTCTGACATTTGCTCCACAAACTCAGTCTCCCTCTCTCTCTCCCTCTCTCTCTCTCTCTCTCTCTCTCTCTTTCTCTCTCTCACTCACACTCTCTCTGAGGACAGCACCATCTCAACTACATCAACTAAATTTAAACTCAAGACCTAAAACCCTTGAAAAGCCCCTTTAAAGTTGTGAGGACTGACCAAAATGTCTTGCATTCCCCTTACCTTAACCATCACAACTAAATGCCTAACCCTTAAACTTCTTAAGGGGTGACAGAATGTAAGGACCATCCAACACATCATCTGAACCAAGTCCTAACCCTTGAAAAGCCTCTTAAAGTCAAATGATCTTCTCAAGGTCAAACTGTCTTTACACTTATGGGTTTGAACTCAAATGCAGCCTAATAAAGACATGTACACACATGTTTACACACATGTTTGCACAGCAGGACACCCATAGACACTGCATTCCCTAGCCCCTTACCCTAACCTTAACCATCATAACTCAATACCTTAAACCCTTAAAACAAGTCTTGACCAGCCAAACTGTCCTCACGCCCTATGTTTTTTTTTGTGGTCCTCACAAAGATACCCATACAAGAAAACACACACACACGTGTCTCTCCGTGAGAAGGGCGCCATCTCAACTACATCAGGTAAACATCGAACAAAACAACAACAACAAAAAGTCGAACCCTAGTGAGGGCCGGCCAAATGATCTTCTCAAGGTCAAAATGATCTTCTCAAGGTCAAACTGTCTTTACAATTATGGGTTCCAATTAAAATGAGTTCTTAAAGCAGCCTCATAAAGACATGTGCGCGTACACACATTTGTAGTGAGGACACTCATAGACATAATGCATTCCCTAGCCCCTTAACTTAACCTTTAAAAGACCTTTAAAACCGTTTGCTACAGCATTCCTGCCCACATCAGTACGTAAGAAGAAGAAGGAAATGAGAGTGGAGACAGTGCCTGATGTGCTGATTTTGTTGCATCATTATTAGATGTCAGTAACACTCACACATTAGTGTTTGCCAAACCACAATGTACATCATGAATTGTCCCAAAACAGACACAGAGCAGCAGTCCACGAGGACTAATGTTCCGGACACAGCTCAGCGCTCATGCCAGAAAATGCACAAACACACACAGAGAAACAGGAGTGAAACCAGTGCAAACCTCCCACATCATGTATGATTCAATCACTGCCATGTTCTATAGCTGTTAGTTTACATCGGGGGTGTAAGGGGAACCTCAGCTTGATTCTAGGAAACCAAAGACTGAGTGCTGCTTTATGTCGTTAGTCAGCCTTTCCTGACTGGAAACTGAAGCTTGTGTCGCTTTGTAAACGGCTCACACCAAAGTCCACAGAGAAAACCAAGCGTTTCACGTCACGGCACGCGAGAGTTGTCCGTCCACTGCTGCCCCCGTCAGTAAGTGTGTTACTCTGTGAGGGCTCAGGGGCTGGGTTTACACGGACGCACATTAATGCAAGGGTCCATTCAAAAAGAAACATCATCACGATCACACACACACACATACACACTTCCTGCTCTGAGTTATCACGTGGTGTGTGCACCAACATAAACAAGACCAATTTCTGCTTTTTGATATTGCTGGAAATGGGGTAGAAACTTTGCAGAAGTGGTTCCCTCCAACTGTTTTTTTAAACTCCACATTAACTGCTGAGTCTGTCTTTCATTATGGAAAATAATCAACACAGGAAACTACTGTAATGTCTTAACCGCAATCTACGTGGATTAGAACAAAAACATGTGAAAATAAGCAGTAAATGAGAAAAAGCAACCCGTAAACAGAAATGAAAGCCACTGAAACAATACAAAAGTGTCTGAGCAGAAAATGATGTCACCAGAGTAAAAGTCTTAAGGTCTATGACATTTACCGTACGCGAGTATCAAACAACATTTTCTAAAATTTTATGTAAAAGTGAGGAGTTCCAGTGAGAAACCCACAACAGGAAGGTTGTGGGTTTCATGTAAGTGCTCTTGGGCAAGACATAAAGAGGGAAAATGTGCTGCGCGTAAATGCAGCTTCTTCTTCTGATTTCATTTGGTCGTAACGAGTAACGGCGATAGTGAGGGGAAATGTATCGGAAAAAGTAAAAGTTGCTATGAAAACAAATAGCAAAGTACAGATGCGTGAATTTTGTGTTTGTGTTTGTTACAGGCAATCCCTATTTTCAAAGAAATAAGAAAAGAAAGCAGAGAAAAGAGACTCTTCTTCTTCTCTTGGCTCCTCCCTTTATCGTCGTTTAAAATCCCAGAAACCAGTTCTAATAGTTAAGTGTTTTTGTTTTTTGCATCTTACTCAGAGTTTCTGTCAGACTTCTCATCAGAGTCAGTGCTAATTTTCTTTTAACATCCATGTGACACTTTTAGCTCCATCGTCTTACATCATATAGAACGGGTTTGGAACATCTTAATCACCCGAGGGCCTCTCTTATCTGACCATTATTTAGTCACATTTAAATGTCGTCATTATCTTTAATTTGGCTAATTTGGCTTTTGAGGGGGCAGCACCCTCAGAAGACAACCACAGACTGATCACCACAGTGATCAGGAGGCGTTGTGGCCAGAAAGTCTGCAGAAAGTCCTCCACTTGGGACGGGGGGGCTCCACTCTGTCTGTGTCCTCTCCTCTATCACCCTTTCCCGAGAAACATTAGCAAGACCAGAAGCCCTTACCTTAATAAAGTACATTTAAGATGATTAAACATCTTAGACGGTTGGTGTAGTGCGAACTCGGGTTTCTCTAGGTTCTCTGGTTTCCTCAGATTTGGGGGACGAGGCAAATTGGTCATTGTGTGAGTGTGAGAGTGAACGGTTGTTTGTCTGTCGCTGTGATGGACTGGCGATCTGTCCAGGGTGTGACCCCGCCCTTTTGCCCTATGTCAGCTGAGATTGGCACCAGCGACCCTCGTGTGGAGGATAAAGCGGTAGAAGATGGATGGATGGAACTCTTGGATGAGTGAGATCCCTCAGTCGGAGCTGGTCAATGCGGCTCAGGAAAGGGAAATTTGGGGTCCCTTGCTGAAACTGCTGCCCCCGTGACCCGGCCCCGGAAAAGCAGAGGATGATGATGATGATGATGATGATTCCGGATACAATTATATAATCAATATGGGCTTAAAGTGCAGACTCTCACATCCAAATTGGAGCAAGGGTTTAGGAATTACAGCTCTTTAATATGTAGCCGCCTCTTTTTCAAGGGACCAAAAGTAATTGGACAAAAAAAAATAACAAGGCTGCATGGGCTCTTCCCTCGTTAACCTGTCATCAATTAAGCAGTTAAAAGGTCTGGAGTTGATTCCAGGTGTGACGTTTGCATTTGGAAGCTGTTGTTGTGAAGTGTGAACACACAACATGCGGTCAAAGGAACTCTCAATGGAGGTGAAACTGACCATCCTGAGGCTGAAAAAAAAAGAAGAAAACCATCAGAGTGGTGGATGATCGCAGAATCCTTTCCATGGTGAAGAAAGGATGATGTGACAAAAGACAGAATATACTTTCTGCTCGGATTCAGCCAAATGCAGCAAAGTTGATTGGACGGCGCTTCACAGTACAGATGGACAATGATCCAGAACATACTGCAAGAGCAACCCAGGAGGTTTTTTTAAAGCAAAGAAGTGGAATATTCTGCAATATCAAAGTCAATGACCAGATCTCAACCCAATCGAGAATGCATTTCACCTGCTCAAGGCAGAAAGACCCACAAACAAGCAACAACAGCTGCGGTAAAGGCCTGGCAAAGCATCACAAAGGAGGAAACCCAGCGTTTGGTGATGTCCATGTCTTATGACTTCATTAGTCATAAGTGCGATGTATAAGCAAGTGGTTTTTTGTTTTGTCGTCATCGGAAGAAATGTGTTTTTAGTCGGCGGCGGAAGATGTGGAGGCTTTCCGCTGTCCGGGTGTCGCTGTGATCCTCTCAGTGAGGTGGCAGCGAGCCGGTTTGCTGATACAGAGCGGAGTGGGCGGGCTGGGGTACAGGTTTGGATCATGTCCTGGAAGTAGGCTGGACTGGATACGTTTGTAGCATGGAACGCAAGAGATGCGAGCAGCATCCAGTACTTCACCATTGGAAAGATGAATGACTGTTAAAACTGGGTCATCTATGTAATAGAAATGTGAAATAATACTTGGCCTTGTTGGCCGAGAAAAGGCAGAGAAATGTAATTTTGGCTCATGTAGGTGAACCTCCCTAACCTCTCAAGCTTCAAAGCAGACAGCGTCAGTTGTGTAAACACACTAACCCCCACAAAACTTAGGTGGGTGTCTTTGACTCAGCGTAGGGCAAAATTGGAAAGGGAAAACAGATTTTTTTACAACTCAGTAGAAAAAAAGGAAAAAAGTATTTCCTTATCACTTTAAGAGACCACACGTGTTTATGTGTGATCACTCCATCACCACACTAGCTCTTCCACACTGCACCTTTAACGTTGGCTCCAGAGGGGACACACCTGTGAAAATCCTCCTTAAAAAAAGTCCAATAGAGACAAAAATGCCTCAAGCATTGACTCGGTGCAAACACAGCGTTGTCCGCGGTTACTGTTTCCTGTGATGTGACCTGGCATGCCCCGACATGTAGCCAAAAAAAAAAAAAAAGGTGGCTTTTGTTAAAGTTTCAGTGTTTTGCTACGTGTCACAACAAAAACACCTGCTTAAACGAAACAGCTGTCCTACATCATCTGAGGTGTTGCACACACAAACACCGGCAGCTGACAGTGAATGGCTGCATGTGGGACAGGGAGGACCTGCCACATGGTTTCACAGTCACATTTCCCCTCTGTGGTGGCAGCCAACTCAACACAACACGAACCGACTCAGACCGGCATTCATACACTTTGAAGCCACGATCCCACCAGTGCCCACAATAGCATGAAAACATGAGAAAAGTAAATGGCAACGAGTGATATGGACACATTCCTGTGGTGATAGATGATCTGTACCAGAAACACAGGGTTAACTGGGGAAATCCATGAGCAGCAGCAGCAGCAGCAGCAGCAGCAGCAGCTCTGTGAAAACACTTCCATCTGTTAACAAGTGAAAAAATACTGATTTGTGAGATACAGACGAGGTGGAGGGGTTTTCTTTTGAGGGAATTTTAGTTTCAGCAAAACATCACACTTTAGTCTGGGTGTTCCATGGTCCAAAGCTGCAGTTTGGTGTTTTTTGTTGTAGATGATGTGATTATTCTGCCTCAGTAGCATTAGCTTTAATATGCTGTGCCCTGCTCAAACTCCAATCACCTGGCCGTCTCTGAGTGTCTAGTTTGGTCTCCAGTCACCGTCCTCCGAACACAATTTCAAAAAGTTTAATTAAAATGAACGAGTTAAAATGGACGATAACAGAAACGACTCATTATAACCTGTGGGGCTGTTGTTTCTGCATAAGATGGCAGTGTTTTTATTTTGAAAGTGTTTTATTTTGTGAAAAATTTTATTGTGAGTGTGTGTGTGTATATGTATGTAAAATGTTCAAATCCTATGCACCGTATATGCAACAGCAGTATTTGCACTGTCAACATTTGTTGGCTTTATGACTTTATGGCTATGCTGTGGTTCGTGTAGGCTTTGCGTGTGTGCGTGTGTGTGTGTAAGTGTGTGTGTAGGGGGGGGGCCCAAATTCCTTCAAACGGCCCTGCTTCTGAACTGTTGAAATCATTTAGCAGCGGTTTACATGACAACATGCTGCACTAGAGCTGTAGTCACACAAACAGCGGCATGTCTATGTGAACATGAGATGAAAGAAGTGGGTAAAGTAAGAGTGAGGTTTGGTCAGAGTGTGTCTTCAGTTCCATCAGCTGCTCTCTGGATCAGACACCACACCGCAGCTGTGTAAAACCACCAGAGAAAGCACCGCTCCACCTCACATAACAAACGTACGTGTCAAAAACAAAGCCTGTCCATTTTATTTTGTTATGATTCTTCTGAGATAACCTCAGGCAATGCCAACACCAACGCTCACCATGTGACTGAAGACATACAGTTGCCTGTAATATTCGCCCATGGACGGACATGATTCAAATGTGGAAAAAAAAATTCATTAAAAAAATGAAAACGCAAACAGGAAGAAGGCGGAGAACTCTTTAAAACCACTTATTAGAAATGAAACGTAGACGATAACCACCGCGTTCCCGGTATGACTGCGACACAAATGTGAGTAGGATAAAAACAACTGGGCGAGTAACATCTCGAAAGTCCCTTCCCGACGTGAAGACGGCAGGGACAATGACATTCAAAACATGTGTCAGTGCAGACTTTGTGCTTGTAAGTGGTGAAACCGTGAGAGGAAACCGGACTGAGTAAGAACCACAATGAAATAGATCAGAGTTTAATGTTGAACATGGACCCACACACCTCACCTCTGCGCTGCCTCGCTTCAAGTCTGTCACATCAGTAGCTTTCTTATTTATGGCACAATATGGCTCCCTTTGTCTCACTCTCTCACTCACACACACACACACACATTATATTATATTCCCACACAACTTAACTGAATGTTACATGACGTAAAGGACGTATTCAGATTAGTGTTGCCGATGTCCGATGAGGCTTCACACACCTTGACAACAAATTCAAGCACTTTCAATGTCCATTTTCAAGCCTTTTTAGCCCCTTACAGCTATTGTAAATAACAATGATTTCACTTTTTAGAACTACATTAAAAGGGAGAGAGTTTTAAAATAAGCAACCGGTATTGTATTTTTTCTTTTGCAATAGCAGAGTGATTAAAAATAAAAAATTAAAGAAGCTTTCTGTCGCAAAATGTGTCACCGGTCTGTGAATATTAGACTCGACCTTATACTACTACTCCTCCCATAGCTGCTGTGTGTGTCGTGAAAGAAATATAGATATAGCACTTTTAAAACCATGAAGAAACAACATTCAAATTCAATCACTTTAAAATACGCCACCGATTCTTTTCTGTTTGTCCACTTTTCTTTTCCCCCCCACCAAACTCATGTTCTGCCTTTTGGCTTCAGCACTTCAGTGCAGTTGGATTTCAAAATAAACAGAGAAGCGAGTTCTGGATAAATAAATCACGTTTTAGTGACCGAGCAGCATTTTAAGTTTTTTGAGAACATAAATGTTTAAAACGTACATAAATAAGTAATAACTGGCAGATCCAGAAGTTATAAATATTGACGAGTCATCTTTACCGTGCTTTATCCTGCGACGTGGTAGAAATGAAGACGCTACGAGGAAATAAAACATGATCTTTTCTGAACCATGTGTTTAAACCTGACCACACATATAATCAGAATATTCTTTTCTGTTCATTTCCTCTTAATGCCATAAACACCACACGTGGTTAAAACACACTTCCGTTAAAAAATAAAATTATATATATATACACACGTATATATATATATATATATATATACACATGTATATATATACACACACACGTGTATATATACATATATATGCATAGTACACGTAAAAAGAAGTCAATTTCTTCGAGAAAATACACTCCTTATGAAATGTCATTGAAAACACATTAAGTTGAGTGGGAAAGTCATTTTTGGGACAAGGATGCGCGCGCACACACACACACACACACTCGTACCCTTACATTTATTTAATATTATTATACACAGATGTATATTCTCTTTTCCCATTATTCTGTCTCTATTTAGTTAAATATGTACAGGAGAAAAAGAAAAGAATTTGCACTTCTGACACAAAGGTTCAGCCCGAAGTATGGCTCGTCCAGATGTTTGTGACTCATTTGAAATGTCAGTGCTTTCCGCCCTCCTTCCTTCCCTCCCTTCCTTCCTTCCTGCCTCTTTTATGAGTCTAAATCTTTTCTTCGCGGTTGACTCCAAAAGCAAGATGTGGACTCAGTGGTCAGTGGGGAGGAAGTGTGGTCTCTAACAGCAGTAGTAGATGGAGGTGTCCTCACAGCAGTTTACTCTCTTCAAATGCACAACAGTCCTGAGAGAAAAGTTTTCATGACTGGATTTACTTTGAATCCAGTGACAATCAAGGAAGGGATGAGGGCAGAAGGAAAGCACAGTCTTCACTCCACCGTCTCTGCGTCTCCGCCCTTAACACCTCTCTTTGCTCTTCCATGTCCCTCTCCTCTTCTCCAGGCTCAGGAAGTTAAGTCCTGGCTGCTCCTACGTTCGCCATTTTTCTCCCCCTGGTTTGTCTCTAGGGATGTGGGAGGTTTATTCGGTCTTCTATGAGAGTGTTGTCGGGGCCCTGCGCCTCCATGCACTGCTTCACAGTCGCTATGACGCCAGAGAGACGCCTGTCCAGCGCCGCCATGTGCGGCTCAGCCAGGACTGGGTGGAGCGGGTCGAACGCCAGAGCCTGACGCATACCTGAGCTCAGCACTCCACCTCTGAGCAGGTTCAACCTGTTCCACGTGGACACACGGATCCTGACAAAGACAAGACGTCCAACAGTTGTTAGGCTGAAGACATAGAAGACATTCTGGGCAATGTTCCATCTACTCACATGCAGCACTGGTAAAGTGGTGCTAGGATGCTCCGCTCATCGAGGGCTGCGTTCCCAAAGCTAAACAGATAAGATTATCTGTTATTAGTTGGGGAAATGTGTGATGTTACAGCAATGGATGGGCATGAATATTCAATTAAAACATTCATTTGCACCAACTATACAAACACACCTGAGCAAAAGGTATTTAAAATGTTTAAAATCAGATTGAATTTGTGAAACCTCTGCGGCTCGTCTATTTTGTGACCTCTGCAGAATTATCGCTACTAAAAATGTGATATAAAATTAATCAGAACTTTGACCCAACAACAGAAGACGACGACAAAAAAAAAGGCTGAATATGTGATCAGGATGTCCATATAAGGCGCTGTGGAACACATCTGTCCCGCTAAATATAAGTTATTGAGAGACTGATGGTTACTTTTCTTTATCGTCCTACGCACATGGTTGTGTGGACGTATGGAGTCATAGATTGTGTTGTTGAGTAAGGGCAGAGGACAGAAATGCTTTCACAAATTGAAATACTGTTGAGAACCTGTGGTTTATATGTATAAACCAGTATGAGTTTTCCTGCCCTGCCCCTCACCCCACACTATTTGAGAAGTACTGAGTCAGGGGAAGATTTCCTCTGACACCTCACACTGGTCAAAATAAGTGATGTCAAAAAAAGACAGCAGGATGTCCCCACAACAGCAGTGTTTCAGAGCGGCACCAAAGGTTTACGATGAGTAACAGGGTTTTTATTAACCTTCATATTTCAGCCTGGTTTTCACATTGAGGTTAACCCATCTTTAGTTTTGAGAAACATATGATGCAGTTTACCCGAGTAACTTTCATGCCACCTCATTCACCAAGTGTGTTTGTCACCTCTTAAGGACCTTTTCGAGCATAAACACTGACCCCGTCAGGACAAGTCGTCCTCATTAAGACTAAAACCATGTCCTTTTTTTTGGTAAGGTTAAGGTTCGGATTAAGTTACGGGTAAGGTTAGGAATAATGCCTGGTTTAGGCTGTACAAAAATAAATGAAAGTCAATGCAGTGTGCTGTGTGTGTGTGTGTGTGTGTGTGTGTGGTGCAACCACAAGTTATTAAGGTGACTAAAAAAAAGAATAAAACAATTCAAAGACACGTTTCCCTGCATTCTAATGTTCTCTGCTGTTAAATTTAATAGATTCAAATAGCCACATTCTGGTTAACACACTATAAGTTATTTGGTTTTAAAATAATAATAAAAAACAAACCTAGCCAATTGTAACAACATGATCCCAATTTTGACGATTTAACATAGTTCAAAATGATTTTAGGCGAAATATTCTGCTGCTGCCAGGTGTATGAAAGCAAAGCAATGTAGCAAAATGATTACATACTGTAAGTGTTTCCAGAAAGAACAGGGAGGAACAGTAGAGAAGCAGTAGTGCAACAACAGAAGTTTATTGTGCCCGGAATGTTGGACGAATCCAGTAATTATGTGTCTTCTTCTACATGGCTGTTTATCATTAAAGAAGAACACGTTTCAAAATTATTGTGCCAAATACTGGAAAATTGGAACTGATGTATCAGCACTTCAATGTCAATGGAAATGTACATGAGACTCTTCTTGATCTCGATTGAAGATCATAAATGTTTCCATGTGTGGGCGAAGTGAGGAAATAATATTTCAAATGTCACATATTTCATTAACAATATCTGTCCATTTCTCAAGTCTGCATGAAGCCAGTGTCTGTTAGGGGTTTTCTTACCAGCAGACATCAGAACACCTGCTGAAAATCTACTGTTCCTGAAATAAGTATTTGAAATATATTATACAGGTGTTTTAGTTCAGAAATGAACAGGAATAATAATAATAATATATAAAAAAAAAAAAGGATCAATCACCGAACCATGGGTGACATAACATAGCAGCCACTTCCCTCTAGAACTTCCTCCCCTTCCTGTATATAGAACACCTACTCACCAGCACCAAATTCCACAGGGAAATGAGCTTTCATTAGCTTGCAAGGACACAGGAAGTGCTGTTTTACTGCTGCTTCATTTGGTTAGTTTGCGTGGGACACAAATGAAACAATTTCATACTCCCAAACCACAAAATAACACATCTGATCTGACTGATAGACGCAGCTGGGGCTCAAAAACTTTTAAGTGCCATGACGTAAAAATCGCTAATTTTCTCCATAGACTTTGGTGTGGGCGGATTAGTGGTTAGAACTGTTGCCTTGCAGCAAAAAGACCAGTTTCGTGACCCGGTCAGACCAAGTGTGCCTTCCTGTATGGAGTTTGCATGTTCTCCCTGTGTGTGTGTGTGTGTGTGGGTTTCCTCCAGTTTCTGCCCACAGTGGAAAACATACTGAGGTTGATTTGACACTCTAAATTGCCTGTATGTGTGAGAGTGAATGGCTATTTGTCTCTATGTGTTTGCCCTATGAAGGAGTGGGATTTGCACCAGCAGCTTCTTAAACCTACTGTGGAGGTTAAAGCGGTTGACAATGAATGAATGGATGTTGCAGACGTAAGATATTGCAGACTTAAGCAGGTGTAAGATTTTTTTTTTTTAGGTAAGCCTATTGTAAATAGGCTGTAATCTGTATTTCCTTCTGTCCATTTATCAATGAGAGCTATGCTCCAGGCTGGTTCATGGCAATGCCAGTGCCAACGCTGATTCCCATTCTGATAATGTGTTAAATAAAGCTGGATTAATAACCCTTCGACTTCCCTGCTCACCTCTTTGCATTGTCGAGCAGAATGAGCATACTGGCGCCGCCGTCGTCCTGGAAACTCTCATAGTGATGCCGATCAGCATTCCCGATGAGATAATCAAATATGGCTGTGTCTATGACGTCCAGCAGCCTTGGCCCTGCGTCGTACGGAGGCATTTTCTTCACGGCCTCACAGTAACTTTCATCGTATTCCCACCTGGATGTAAAAAAATAAATAAAAAATCCACTTTAATCGACTGTAATATCTGGTTTTATAGACACTTTATACATTTTAAAAATAAAAATATAATCGCTAAGTGAGCCACTGCAAATAAATGAGGAGGCACTGAATTGAACATGGAGATGTCGGTTGTGACAACATCAATCTTGTTAGTGTGTTTAAAGGTGTGGATGGAGCACAACTTTCTCCCGTTGTCTTTATCCTTCACCAGATCAAGTCATCACCTTCTCTGGTCACAATATTCGCCTCTCCTCATGAGTCAGCAACCTTGGTATAAAAATGGACCCCCATCTCACTTGGCTTCCCATTTCTGTCAGTATTAAATGTAACGTTTCCCTCTTCACTCACCAATGTATCTATGGACATCGGCCCTCATTAACTGTGCTGCTGCCCCACATCTGTGGGAGGGGGAACCACAATCCACAGAAAAGAGGGCTTAAAACATTAATTTTTAATAGAACATTCGATTTTTTTAAAACTATTTTCCAAGCTGATCTCGTTATATCTTATCTTGGGTTTTATCCCTTTTTTTTATGAAGTTCAAATAAAATAATGTAAATAAATGCAAATAAAATGTATGTATACACATACACATATATAGATATATATATATATATATATACACATATATATATGTATATATACACACACACATATATATATACACACACACATATATACACACACACATACATATATATGTGTGTATATAAAAACTGAGAAATCACATACACAGTATTTACAGCCTTTGCTCAATACTTTGTTGATGCACCTTTGGCAGCAATTACAGCCTCAAGTCTTTTTGAATGTGTTGCCACAAGCTTGGCACACCTATCTTTGGGCAGTTTTGCCCATTCCTCTTTGCAGCATCTGTCAAGCTTCATCAGGTTGGACGGGAAGCGTCGGTGCACAGTCATTTTCAGATCTCTCCAGAGATGTTCAATCGGATTCAAGTCTGGGCTCCGGCTGGGCCACTCAAGGACATTCACAGAGTTGTCCTGAAGCCACTCCTCTGATATCTTGGCTGTGTGCTTAGGGTCGTTGTCTTGCTGGAAGATGAACCGTCGCCCCAGTCTGAGGTCAAGAGCGCTCTGGAGCAGGTTTTCATCCAGGATGTGTCTGTACGTGGCTGCATTCATCTTTCCCTCTATCCTGACGAGTCTCTGCCGCTGAAAAACATCCCCACAGCAAGATGCTGCCACCATCATGCTTCACTGTAGGGATGATATTGGCGTGGTGATGAGTGGTGCCTGGTTTCCTCCAAACGTGACGCCTGGAATTCACACCAAAGAGTTCAATCTTTGTCTCATCAGACCAGTGAATTTTGTTTCACATGGTCTGAGAGTCCTTCAGGTGCCTTTTGGCAAACTCCAGGCGGGACACTCTACCATACAGGCCTGATTGGTGGATTGCTGCAGAGATGGTTGACCTTCTGGAAGGTTCTCCTCTCTCCACAGAGGAACTCTGGAGCTCTGACAGAGAGACCATCAGGTTCTTGGTCACCTCCCTGACCAAGGCCCTTCTCCCCCGATGGCTCAGTTTAAATGGCCGGCCAGCTCCAGCATGAGTCCTGGTCATTCTGAACTTCTTCCACTTACGGATGATGGAGGTCACTGTGCTCATTGGGACCTTCAAAGCAGCAGAAATGTTTCTGTAACCTTCCCCAGATTTGTGCCTCAAGACAATCCTGTCTCGGAGGTCTACATACAATTCCTTTGACTTCATGCATGGTTTGTGCTCTGACATGCACTGTCAACTGTGGGACCTTATATAGACAAGCTTTTGCCTTTCCAAATTAGACTTAGACTTCCTTTTATTGTCATTGCACAGAAAACACAGCAGTGAAAACTGGCAACGAAATTTCGTTGCTTGGCAGCAGATAAGAAACCAACACATAGCATTGAATTTTTGTCACTTTTGTCAGTTTTGATGAGAAATGTCTTTTATCTTACTGTAAATGTCTATACATGTATCCAACTCTTCATCCTAACTATGCTTAATAAAAATAAATAAGTAAGTGTTTTATGTAATAAATATATATAAAAGTAGTGCAAAGAAAAACAGGATGAAAACTGTAGCAGCAATATGAAAATAAAATAATAATAAAAAATAATAATAATAATAAAAATGAACGACTGCTAAAAAGTTATTTGTGCCCTATCATGCCCAATCAACTGAATTTACCACAGGTGGCCTCCAATGAAGCTGCAGAAACATCTCAAGGATGATCAGTGGAAACAGGATGCACCTGAGCTCAATTTTGAGCTTCATGGCAAAGGTTCTGAATACTTATGTACATGTGATTTCTCTGTTTTTTTTATTTTTAACACATTTGAAAAAATGTCAAAAAAACATTTTTCACCCTTGTCTATATGGGGTGTTGTGTGTAGAATTTTGAGGAGAAAAATGAACTTAATCCATTTTGGAATAAGGCTGTAACATAACAAAATGTGGAAACAGTGAAGCGCTGTGAATACTTTCCGGATGCACTGTAACTAACAGTTTCTGAAAGTATGACGCAAATTCAGCATGTACTACACCTACACATCTTCCCTTTGTCAGCCTGTCTTGGCAAACAAATACTTGTAAGGAAAAGTAGTGTATACCAATTATAAAACATACACACAAAGTATCTGTGTTTGTTTCTTCCCATTATTTATTTATTTATTAGTATTGTTACATTCTAATGCCGTCATCATCTAAGTTACGGATCGGCACGGAAGAATTTCTTTATCACTAGTCTGTGAAGCTGCCACTCGGGTTCAGTTGAGCATGACAGTAACCTAGGAATCTTCCAAGTATAACTTACTACACCTGACTGTGTGGGTCATGTGACTGTGTTGGTCCAACCACGATTGAGAACAGCTGTTATTGACACACTCACAAACCCACCTGGCCAGTTTCCCCTCTCTGTATGTGCGTCCCCACGGATGTCGGTGTTTCTGCAGCGGCCAGACGTCAGGCAGCCACAGAGTTATCGATCCCTCCATTATCTCTCCCTCTGCACACGCTGGCTCACTCTCCCGACAGTAGTAACACTTTCCATAGAAACACGTATTATTACCTGGACAAAGAGAGAGAGAGAGAGTGAAACGAGGTAGCCATGTAAATAAATCCACCTCCACTGTGATGTCTCGACAACAATGAGATATGAAAGAGCTGCAAACATGACTCAGAGATGGGGAGTGGTACATTCTTTTAGACAAGTCAAGGGCAATAAGGATGGGAACAGACAGAAGCTTCACAAACAGACTCAGGACACATTTACACATCAACTTTGACAAATAATACACGTGTGAATGTCAATGTTTTTTTCACATAAAGCATAATAGGATTAAGGGACTTGATGAAAAGATTGTGTCACAGGAAGAGACAGGTGGAGTTAGCATACAGAAAGAAGAAACACCTGGGTACAGCCACTGAGAAGAGGTGGCTTAATGAACTTAAATATGGCTTGATGACACACAGGAGCCATAGTTAGCATAACCTCCTGAAAACGCAGTAACGATATAAAACCCTTCAGTGCATTTTATTAGTCGTTTGCTTATTCTCTCATGAGTAACTGCACCTGCTCCTGCACTGGTGTCTGTGGTTTGATGGCTAGCTGAGACGTCTCTGTCCGAAAATGTGTCGACGACAAAACTCAAAAGGAAAAATTTGCCAGTTTATTTAATGTTTCTAAAAGATGAGGAAATAAAGTAGCGCTTTACACGGCCTTTAAACTAACCAGCATGTCACTGCTTCAGGACAAACTTCAGGAACATGAAGATTGAGGAAGGTCCTGTTTGTTTGTTTGGAAGCTGTTTCTCTTATTTGAAGGTTTGATGCCACATTGTCAGCAAACAGAAATAGAAATGTGTACCCATCATCCTTCTTTTAGTACAGTCATTTCAAAGTTATTATAGCTAGTAAAATTTCATTTTATTTTTGAATTTAGTTTTTCATACCTAACATTTCCACTACTACATTTCCCAATGTGTGTGTATATATATATATATATATATATATATATATGTATTTTGCATTAAAGCCTTCATACTAAGTAGACCCCAGTATCTTTCAAACACGGCTTCTAAAATGAATTCTAGCCTACACAACACAGGCCGTGTAAAATAATCCCCAACAACATCAAACAGGTTTGTTTTCACACACGACACAAAATGCATGACTTCACTGTTTTCACAAGTAGAGGAAATGCTGTGGTTGATGACCTGACCTTTATGTATATGCTGCTGGAAGTTCCCCTTTGTCTGTTTATTGCAGGGATATTCTGTTCAGTTGGTCATTAAAATATTTCGTTTCTCACTGAGTTTGTAGTGCTTAGCTCCATCTAGTGTCATTAGCATAACTAGTATAACAAAAAGAAGCACGAAAGGAGTAGTTCCCCCTCCCTGACAAACAGGTGTCTTTTAAAATCATAATCGTGACATCAAGTGTACAGTGCCGCACCCTCACCAAACAGGACTTGGCAGGCAGGGCATATTCACATGTCTTGTGCGCTGGCAGATAAGGCCAGAGCAAAAGTGAATGAGTAGAGGAGAGGAGAGAATGAGTGGAACCTCCAGGGAGGAGAAGGGTGTGAAGAGAGGAGTCAAAGCAAACAAAAACCAGTCATACAACTAGAATGAAAGGTGTGGGGGTATCTGGAGCATTTCTTTTTTTTGCTTAAAATCCTCTTCACACCCCGATTGTAACCAATTAATTAATGCATTGTCACAAAAATGAAAAATGTCAGGCCTGTAAAAACACCATCCAGTCTTATTGAACAGCCTGAACAAATGAATTGGATCGTGATCAATCAAACTGCCATCTGCCCCCCCTCCCCCCCCAAGCATACCGCTCTACATGCACTAATCTCAGAAAGCTATGCTAGCTTGCTAAATATTAGTGCTGTCAAACGATTAAAATATTATATCATGATTAATCGCATTAATGTCATCAGTCAGTCATCATCTACCGCTTTATCCTCGACCAGAGGGTCGCGGGGGGTGCTGTGCCAATCTCAGCTACATCGGGCGATAGGCGGGGTACACCCTGGACAGTTCGCCAGTCCATCGCAAGGCCACACACAGATAGAGACAAACAACCATTCACTCTCACACTCACTCCTTAGAGTGTCCAATTTAATCCCCACATTGCATGTTTTTGGACTGTGGGAGGAAGCCGGAGAACCCGGAGAGAACCCACGCACACACGGGGAGAACATGCACACTCCATGCAGAAAGGCCCTTGTTCCAAGTGTGGCTCAAACCCGGGCCTTCTCGCTGCAAGGCGAGAGTGCTAACCACTCGACACCGTGTGACCCGCATTAATGTCATAGTTAACTCAATTAATCGCACATTTTTATCTATTCTAAATATCCCTTGATTTCTTTTTGTCCCAATATTTGCTCTCATTTTAAGGCTCTTATCAACATAGGAAAGTGGATCGGCTTGCTTTGTGCAAATGTTTATTGAGACATATTTTGAGTTATTCCTCTTATTGTGAGAGCCGCACAATGATAAGAGAGGCTGTGTATCACCCTGCAGTGCAGTGAATAAAGTGCCGTTCTTCAACGCAGACCGAGTCCCTTAGTTTAATGTGTTGTTGCCGTAATGAGCTAACTTGAGCTAAAGGAGCTAGCGGTCTTCGGAGGTCTCCTTACTACGGGTGGTGGGGTCTGCCAGCTTGGTTGGTAGCACTGCATACATCATTACTTGGATTTGGGGAGTGCATCAAGAAATGATCCAGGCAGCGACAAAGTTTGTTAGGCCAAAAAGAACGTTAATCTCGCGATAAAAACATTCACCCTGTTAAAATGAGTTCAGAGGAACGTTTGAAGAAAGGGGTTTGGACTTTTTAATTCAAAATGAAGCCTGCTCAAACCGCATTTCCAGGATCTCCAACCCTACCTTTTTCTAAAATTCACCCAGGGGTTGCGTGCCTCTACTGACCAATTCAGTTCTACTTTTATTTCATTTTCAAGAGGCCACAGTGACCGTACATCTCTCAGTCTAATGTTATTAAGATAGGATACGCAGAAAAAGGTTTTGAGAGAGAGCGACCTTCACTTTCGACAACCAAATTCGGGTCTTTCCAATTGCACGTTTGTGCCATTTGTCATGCAGTTTCATGTGTGTTCTTAACAGCCAACAACACTGTGTCTGTTACTGTGACAACACACATCCTGGTGAATAAAATGAAAGTAGAAAGTAGTTGTGCAGCTCTCTCTTTCTCTTCACACGCACGCATGCATGCATGCACGATAACAGAAAGAACAATGTTTATGGGACTTTCTTATTGAATAAAGTCTGCCTTGCCATTAATTATGTATGCCGCCCTATATTCACCATATAACCACTTCAGAACAGATTTTCCCCGTTGATCTAAGCAACTAAGTAACGTCATTATTTAATGTATGTACATACACTACATTTGTGATTAAAAAAAAGACAAACTTTTACCTACACCTTAATCTCGTGCACAATCATATTGACTTGAATTGAATTGAATTGTGTGTTGAAAAATGTGAGTGCACCGACATTTTGTGCTGGTGCACCAGTGCAACCAATGAAACAACTCAGTCTGGAGCCCTGGTAGACGTTTGCAAGGAATCTGCAAGTTTTCCCTGAGGGTGTTTACGCGACTGCTGTGTTAAGAATGCAAATTGATTTTAAATTGACTACTAAATTAATCATCAACTACTTTCAATAATCTGTTTGAGGGAGATTTCTTTGCTTGTTTTCTCTGCTCCTCGATTACAGTAAACTGTATATCTTTAGGTCTTTAGTAGGGCTGTGCAAATAATTGTAACTAGAAAAACAAAGTAATAGAAACTAAACGATAATTATGTCATCTCTAAAACTTGATCATGTAAACAGGCTGGTCTTTAAGAGATTATTTCAACTTTAACTTGTTCCCTTTACTGGTAACTAGTATTGGATTTCTATTTTTATTTGTATTTTATTCACATTGTACAGTATTTGTTTTGTAATTCAATGTATATGTTTGTATGATACATTACAACACTTTTGAAACTAAAGAAAAAAACGAAACAACTAATTGATCAATCGTGAATATAACTGACTGAGAGTTGCAGCCAAATTTGCATCCATATTGCAAAAAATGTCTTATGTGAGGTCAGTAGTAGTTCATCCTTAAGACAAACTTAATATCTGTACCAAATTTGAAGGAATCCCTATTGTGTTTACATGATCAGAACAGGCAGAAAACATGGCCAATCAGGCGTGAAGGTTTAAAAACACCACATTCATTCACACACAGGAACAGCTAAAAAAACAAAAAAAACAACAACATGAGAGAGTGAGGAAGAGAGGTCGGTCATGTGCTCACCCTGCATGAGGAAGGTGCTCAGTAGCTGCTCTGTGGCCACAGGTTTAATCTCTGTACGCAGGTTGACGTATCGTCCCACCACGAGAGGCGCTCTCCTGAAGCCCAGGATCCTGCAGAGAGGAGAGGAGATGACACCAGGAGATCCAACACATCCACATCCAATTCAATTGAAAAAATAAATATTAGGTTCAGAAACTCAAAAGACGACGACTACACACCTATCCAAGTGAAAAGCTGCCACCTCTGCATTGTGTCTGTCATACCCTGCGTATGGCTCACCTTCAACAACATAGTCTCTGTTATATCTGTGGGAGAGAAGAAGGGACAAACATAAGAAAGCTGAATCACACTAAAAAAAAACAACAACAACAATACAACTAGGTAATAATACACACTCCTGACCTTTTTGGTTTAAAGACCACTTTCTGTCCACCATCAAGTACAAGCAGGGCTTTGAGCTGTGTGCCCTTATAGCCCACATCTGCCCTTTCAATCCTGGCCGTGCTGAGGGCAGTGAGCACAGCAGCCAGTTCTGGGGTCTCCTCCGGATACACCTCTCTCGGACCCACCCATTGGCTTGCTATCTCCCACGGAGACTGGAGGGTGTGTATGAGGCGAGCTCCGCGGGACAGAGAGAGGCTAGCTTCCATCTGTTAGCAACATAATGATAATAACAGCGAGAGTGACCGATTAACAAAATAATGGGAGAAAAAAACAAAACATTATAGGTCTACCTCTAATTAATGCTCTCGAGTAGGATGTGACATCATACTGCATACAAGTGGAGGACTGCTCCTTAAGTTACCTTTAGTATGGTTATTTTTAGAGACAAGCCAGTCCAGTATCATTCACACTGGTCAAATATTTGTAAACCTTATATATCAGGACTGAATGATTTGGGTAAAATATCGACTTGATTAAAATTAATTTGCAATAAAAGTCAAAAACAGTTTGTTTAGCTCTACTAATTATCACTCAGTTTCTCCAATTTCAATTTCATTTTTGAAATAGCTTGGTGATAAATGCATCAGCACAACGCGTAATTAACAGCTTAACTGATTAATAAACCAGGTAGAAAAATGACCAAATAAGACTATCGGTATTGGTAGATACTCCAGGCTGTGGTATCACTATAAAAAAAAGTAGGTGTGCAGAAAATAAACATTTCTAAGATGCTTAGGAACGAGTCGATACGATACTCAACCCAATACCCTACAAAATCACTTGATCGGATACAGGAAAAATAAAAAAAAAATAAAATCCAACACCATCCAGTCTGTGAAATGTGGGCTATTTATTATGAGGGCAGAATGTTTTTGTTGTTTTGTCAATTTGCTTGAACTCTGACCTTGCGAAACGCCCTGAGGTCCTGTCGGTTGGCTGCAGACCCTTCACCTCCATCCAGCAGGAAGATTTTGGCCAGGCCCAGCAGGAGAAGCACGGCACACAGCACCACCATGCGCTGTTTGAGCTTCATCTCCACACCCACCGGCCCCCGGAGCTCTCCTCACGTGACGTTGTGTTTCCCCCTACGCAAATCCCCCTCACCCCTGATGCATGGCCCCTGCAACTCCCAGTCGCCTGACCCACCCACTCGGCACAGACAGACAGATTTACTGAAAGTGCGAGAGCTGTGATGGGGATACAAACTTAGCGACGAGTCAGCCACCTGGAGACACAGAGTGGAAGAAGAAGGAGAGGAAAAGGAGACGGGAGAGTTATTTGCTGCCTCGCTTGCTTGTTTTCCCCTCAGGGGAGATGGTGACCCAGTACTGCAGCACAGCTGAAGCCTATCCAGCATGTGTAAATACATCAGAATGTCAGTGTGGCTGCTGTGTAAACGTTTGTGTTCTTTCAAAAGTCCGTCACACCATGAAACCTGTACTGTTTGCTAAATGGGTGGCGAGGACATGGCTGTTCTGAACAGGCAGCTACAGTTTAATGTGGGCAGTTTATAGTGAGTTGTACTATAGTAGGTCTTTTGGGAATGTTGCTGTCAATAAAGAAAATCAGGATTTTTAGCTGCAGGGACACAGAAGCTGCTGGTCTACTGCTGCCTCCTTTGATAAGATTATGTCACTTAAGTCCACAGTTTGAGAACTGTGGTTCGTGTACCACCAGCTGTACGCAAGCTTCCTATAGTGGTACTTGGAGGAAAATCAGAATATCGTTCTACTATATTATACCAAGGTATGTGATCAGAGTGGAGCTGAGGAGTGCATAGAACATGAAACAAATAACAAAAAACAATATTTAGAGTCACCTTATCAGCTAATCTAATTTGCCTCTACCAGTGTCTGAAGTATTTGTGAGGAACAGGAGGAATAAATATATTAATCTTACTGGGAATAAATCTGTTCGGCCTATTAAACATTAAAATACAGTGGAGTATTTTAACATTGGTGATAATGGTGTTATTTAATAACCTGAGCTCAATATTGGTGATGTTTGGTATAAAACGTTTGAGAACCACCATCTTAAATAAATTCCCATGGATGTTTTCAAAACACATATTTAAAATTAATAATGGAGGCAACGTGTGATGCTGCGATGAAACATTTCCCTATAAATAATATGGAAGAATTATTACATGGTATGAATACTGATTGTAGTGGCAAACTTAATTTCAAAGTCACTCGAATGATTAGCTGTAGGCAGGTTTCAATGGGTTTGACTCGTTTCTATTCTTGAGTCACCAAGGTTATATTTCCATCCACATATATCCAAGCCTCTCTCAGATCAGCAACACAATATTCTTTTGATGTTCCAAGTTGTAGATGAAGGTTTATAGTAGGGATTGGAAACGGACAGACAAATACAAATATAAAATCTGATACAATGCAAACATCCCACAAATCACATGCTTCACTATGCACAGACTATAAAAAAAATGAAACTAAAAATCAGCAAAAGCATTTTCAGCTGAGTCATGTTTGGGCTGTTATTTCGTCTTTTTAGGAGAACGATAATTGCACAGTTGAATTATTTAATTTAATTTGATTATTAAAAAAAAAAGTCTTTGAAATGACTCAGCACAAATAATATCTGTATCAGTAGATAGTTTATAGCTCTAACAGTAACAAAACCTTTTCACACCAAACCTGGCACAACTTCTAACAATCACTTTGCGAGCTGGGAATACATGATCGAATATATCACGTATATTCGATCACATAGTGAATATATGGATAGGTAGATATAGCATATATTTACCTATCCATCTATCTATCAATAAAACCTATAATAGACTTAAAACAAACAATCATTCCTTTCCCTTTAAGAGTACCTGCTTATGGCCGACATTTAACTACTTTAATTATAAATTACACTAAATTAATCATTTCAATTAAATCTACACTAAATGAACTCAATATTAGCTCCTACACTCATTAGTGTGCGAAAAATACATTGAGATCAAATGTTTCTGCCCTACCAATCAAATATCATCAAAATATCGCCCTAAATGTCGCACCTTGGACTTGTTATCGCGCTATTATCGTATCGTAAAATGTTGATATCGTTATGTAATCACGTAATGTCCGGAGACTTCTTCCGCCTACTTGGTGTGACCATGTTTGCACAGCATTCACACTTTTAATGAACTGCCACGTTTCACTGACAGCGGTTTCAATAAGACCGTAACAGGACATCAGCATATTAACACGTTACGAACCCGGGCTGAGCTGACGTCCACGCAGGCAGGCAGCCCTTCACTTCATCCACACAATCAGCCTTTCATCAGAAATCTGCTAGTTAGCACTGAGAGAAACAGACCCTGAGAGGGCAGTTCTGGGTTTATAGCCTCTAGTGTTTGAACGTTAGTCAGGTCTCACACACACACACACACAGTGACAGGCTAACTGCCGCTCATACGCAAACCGCTGTACACCTTGCTCTGTGGGTTAGCTTAAAGCTAGCAGCTAGCAGCTAGCATCATCCAGAACAGCGCGTCGTATGTTTGTCCTCACTGGCTCTCGTTACTTACCGTGTGCTCATATGTCGTTCACTGCAGACACAGAAGCTTCAGCTCGTTTGGGGGGGGAAAACCCTGCGATATTAACTGGAGGTTGATTTATCGCGCTGCTACAAGTCACAGTAGTCTGTCATTTTCCCTTATCCACTCGGAAGCTCCCTTTCCTCCGCCCTTTTCCTTCGATTCCCCCCTCCTTTCCCCTCTCCGTCCGCGGTGTCCACTTCCTCCCCCGTAGGTGCACCATACATCCACCAGGTGGCAATGTTGCACCAAGATATACCATGCACAATGAGACAAACGCTGTACTAGTTGTGATTAAAGGTCGTGTGTTATATTTAGAAGGGAGATCAAATACCAGTCTTGTACATGTTTATCATCGCTTCAAATAAAAAATAATGTGGCCTTAGAATTAGTCTTTTATATTGTTTTACGGAGGTGGTCATCATGTCTACATTAGCCTAAAACCACTTACTAATGCTGCCTTCATGTGCTATCGGAATTATGAGACGTCCAATATGCACATTAACGCTGCCTCATGGTTTCGTGATTTCCAGTGGGAATCTGAGAGATAATTTTGATACATAAGTTCCCAAATGGAGATAACCTTTGACATTTCCAAGAGTGTCTTTTCAAAATACTACACCTCTGATTTAGTGTATAAAATACATATAGTACTAGGTTTACCCACCATTTATGCAATAACAATTAAAAAAATGTTAAAAAGCGGGTAAGGGTGAACTTATCTGTCTGAAGTATCATATTTCCGATAGCATGTGAAGGCAGCATAATTCTTACACACTTGACCTTTATGGAATCAAGGGTTTCCTTACGTCTCGCCACAAAAACCTTTGTTCCTAAGTGAAAGTAAATGTCTTTCTCTTTTCCCTTGAATGTTTTCCTTTATATATTTTGTTCACATTTCTTCTTATTCCCCTTACAGCTATCCCACAAGTTTATTTCATATAAATATCCATCCATCCATCTATCTTCTATCACTTGATCCTCCATGTGAGGGTCACGGGGGACCAGGGTTTGTGACCTGGTCTAACCGAGGGTCTTTCTGTGTGGAAACCTGAGCGATTGACTGAGCGATTTGTGTAAAATATCTAATTGTGATTTCACCGACGTATATTTTGCGACAGTATTTGCCTCACAACAAGAAGGCCGTCAGTTCAAATCCCATTTCGGCCGAGGATATTTCCTCCCACAGTTTGATGGCCCTTTTTCAACTTGCTGATGTAAAAAACCCCCCCCAAAAAACGTCTTTCCTTCCCACAGCTGCACAGAAACATCACCAGCTCCACAAAAAACATATATGTATAAAAAACAGCTGTTCTTTGTGATGTCATTTATATACATATATATAAATGACATCACAAAGAACAGCTGAAAAGTAAACATCTGCACTGTGATCAGTGTGATTTTTTACTGTAGCCATGTGAAGTAAATGTTTCACAGGAAAATGTTTACATTTTTTAAATATCCTATTCCTTGAATGAAACCTTGGGAGAAAAAAAGAAGCCAAAATAATCACAGTATTATCTCAGACAGGATCTCACTCAGCTCTTTGATTCTCTCAGTGCTCTCACCTATGCAAGTCCTGCTACCATTTTTAAATCTTCAAGTGTTTTTATGTGATTTGTCTTTCTTTCTGTTATTCTATACTTTGCTGTTCGTTGCCTTCCCACTGTTGTTTTCCCTCTGCTCTATATTTTAATTATTGTACAGCATCTTGTGAAATGCACTATATAATAACCGGAGGAATTACTTTTGGAAATAATCTCAATTACAATCCAGAGTTTTATTTAACATGTCAGACTTCCTATTAACAGGTGCATTCTCCTGATCTGTTAATTGTGACTGCTCTATCCCTATCTCACTTAACATATACAACCCCTCTTGATTTAGTTTTATTTATCCAATAATTTTACTGTTATTGTTATTATATACATATTGGAAAAAGTAACAGTAGATTTTCTCTCACTCTCTCCTCTCCCTTTATCCTTATCTGTGTTTGTTGAGAAACAAACACAGAAGTCGCTTGATTAAATCTTTAGATGACACTGGACCACGATAAACACCCAGAACAATGTGCAGGAGACGTATGTGTGGAGTAAAAAAAAAAAGGGCAGAGTGTTTATTGGTTCTCAGTCTTCACACCAGGCAGCACATCACTCAGCAGTGAGGTCACAGCGCTCGCCACAGTCATGACACGGGCAGACGGAGACAGACACACGGAGGCGGGTAAAGGGTGATGAGCAAAGATCACACACACACACACACACACACATCATCCTCCACACCTTTGACAGGCTGAAGGTTGCTGTTAATGTCCTCGGTAAACAGTGAATTGATGCCTGGCCAGTGCACAGGAGGCACAGGTTCACATTAGTTCCATTTTTTCTTTCCCACCAAAGAATAAACACGTCATATCACCACACTCATCAAACTTCCTCCAGGTTGAACCCTTCATCTCAGCTTTTACACATTTTTTTCACAACGGTTAAAAAGGATCATTTCAGACGGTACGATCCACTGCAAACAGTGAACACAGGGCAAATTGTGCATTTGAAGACAGGATGGTCAACGACATGAAAGTGTGACCACAGCAAAGAGAAGAACGACATCAAGTTTCTTCATAATAATAACAAAAAAAGAAGAAAGAAATATCTTACATGAGCGAGTGACATTTGAATTTTCTCATCTCATCCAAAAACAGAGGATTGTTGGGGTCATTATGTTAATTTTTGGCCTTGGAAGAACTAAATCACCTTAAATCACAAAACAGAAAAGAACAACGGTTTCTCCATCACACTGACCATGCGTCGTACAGAAATGATTAGAGGGAGAAATTCATGTAAACTCAGGTTACAGTGAGGAAAAACTCACATAATGTGCTCGACATTGTCTGGGGATTTGTCAAGGGAAAGATTGCTGGAATTCAAAGAAGCTCTCCAAGATGCCCCTCCCCCCCCCACAAAAAGAAAGCTCAACTCCGGTCTTTTTTCGATTTAAAATGTAACTCAGGAATCCACATTAGAAGCATCTCTTCAGATTTCTTAGTCAACATCACAAAGAACAAATATCCGTCTACACTGTGGCTTTGTTTATACCTTTTTTTTTTTCCAGCATCATTTCTGGCTCAACCGATTTGTTAAATGTTCCCAAATCACAGCAGATTAACTTTAAACGCCAGCAAAAGACCCTCACCATAAAACTCTTATCTCACCCAATCCACTTGATTCATTCACAGCCATCTTGTCCTTTGGACCATCAGTGGTATAAAAACACCAGTAACATTCAGCCTCCATAGTGCTTCAGCTCAGGGATTTTGTTCCGTCTAAAACGCTCAGGCCACAGACGAGCACAGTTTCCACTTTCCTTTTTTTATATATCTTTTTTGTACCTCACGCGTCTCGTGCAACACAAGCCGACGTGGACTCGTAAGCGTGAGCTGGCAGGTTCATCAGTCATGCAGATGATGAGGTGACAGGTTAACTCCACTGCTCAGCAGTGACAGCAGCCTGAAGGGATTTGCCTTTCGGGCTTGAATTACAAAACAAAGTTTAGAGAAGTGTGCAAGGGCACACAACTCCACACACACACACACACTTAGAATAACTAGCCGCATCACCAACAGCCTGTCTTTGGCTTCCTCACTCATTCATCCACAGGTGCATCCACAAAAGACTGAGTGTATTCTGACGGAACAGTCACTGTCTCACTTTGTAATATTTGTCACACCTAAAAGAAACTGAATGGATGTGTTGTATGTTATGTTATGTCAATCATTCGGTAATAAAAATCACAATATCACTTTCTTCAATACTAACGCAACTAAATGTTTATGCATTGTGGAAACACACTTTGAAAACACAACACATAATTGCAGTTAAAGCTCCAGTGTGGAACTTCCAGCGCCCCCCTGTGGACTAAAGATGTATTCAGATGTATTATTAACCCCGTGTAGCTGTTGTAAATAAAACACTGCTACACATAGAGAGTTAAGTGGAAAGGTTACACACTGCAGTTATCAAGGTTCTGCCTCAAGAGTTGTGAAATGTTTGTTCTATTTCTATAAAAGGAAAAAACACAATTAACTGATTTCTTCAACTTTCACAGAGGAGCAAAACTATATCTTTAATTAACTGATATTTCATTAGAAGTATTACTATTTTTTCAGCCCTAAATTAGATGCACTGAAGACAATCCAGTGCTGTGAGAACACTACTTAGTTCTCGTCTCTCCCAAAAGCAGACGCAAGTAACGTGTGGAGACTGTGATGTTGCGTGACAGATTGTGTAAACAAACAATTTACTTTTTTAACTACGGGGGCAATAAGCACCTCATTACTGTCACCACCACCATCCTGATCAGGTTTGCCTAAAACACAACCAACCACAGTCTATTTGTGGAACACTACAACATTTGTGATGGGTTCTTTTCCCCCAGCCGCCCGCCAGCACCTACACCTGCAGCTCTACGCTTCCTAAAGTTTCTTTGTCCTGAAAAACACAACAAAATACAACAGTGGTCATTGCTTGGCACTAATTATAACCAAGGTGCTTTCTGCTATCTCCAAATCAGATATCAATACAGTTTGGATCCCGGTTAATGGAAAAAAACTGGAAAAAGGGGCCAAAAAAATGTAGAAAATAAAATTCACATGTACATAAAACATTCAAAATAACTGCTCCAAAAGGGAGAAAAAACACACAAAAAAGTAACATTCAAATGTAAGACAAAAAAAAAAAAGAATCTACAATAACGTGCAATCATCTACTACATGGTAATACTGTGAACTGCACCAACGCTCCACATTTAAAAGAAAGAAAGAGAAAGAAAAACTAACAACAAAAGACAATATGAACACGCATGATTTAAAATAGACTTGTATGGCTCCAGGTAGCTTTGAATGTCTGCTCCAGACCAGAGGATGGAACTATATGACGCAAGAAGAAGATGAAGGAAGGGATAAAATCGTGCTCTTGCTGCTTTCTCTTGGATTCTTTCACAGTTTCAAGTCTTTAGTGTTTAGTTTGTGTGAGTCTGGTGAACAGAGTGTCACCTCTCGGGGCTGATGGCTGAGAGTGGACGATGACGAGGAGCAAAGACAGGTTTGAAGGTTTGTTAAAAAAAAAAAAAAGAAGCGTAAACGCTTGTCTACCCGACCGTTAACACCACTTAGCTTAGATTTTGAGATTATCGTACCAATGTGGAACTCAAGACGAGATTCCTGTCATTTAAGCAAACATTTTCCCCCTCACCATCCAATGCAGCTACACACACACACACACACACACACACACACACAAGTGGGGGAGCTACTGTACTGTGTTAAAAAATTAGAAACAATCAAGTGTGAGAATGATATCATCTGGAACTGATTGTAAATCAGAGCCCTTGCTTTACAACCATGCAATCACATCTGCCAGTGTGTGTGTGTGTGTGTGTGAAAGAAGTAAAAAAATCACGTGACTCAGACAATTAAAAGTGTCAAATCATTAAAACGGTGTTTTTCCAAAAAAAACTCAAAAGTCACAGGAGTTCGTCCAATGTGAGTGTGCGTGGTGTGAGTCTCGCTTCAGCTGAATTCAAAGGAGGGAAGCGAGAAGCGAGCTTTCGGGCACGGCGAGGACATGATTAAAATAGATTGACCCTTAATGAAAGCAAAGAGAGAATTATTTCGATCTGCGAGAGAAGAGAGGAGAAGTTGATTGGCTCCACTGAAGTGCTGAACACTCGCAGTTAAAACATAAAACACAGCGAATGGGAGACGAGAGAGAGAGAGAGAGAGAGAGAGAGCAGTGGTCCGGGTCCTTGTTCAGTAGTTAGTAAATCCAAAACATTCCCATCCATACACACACACCCTCACAGGTACAAGCGCACACACACGCACGTGCACACACACACATACACACAGGGTTATTCTAGTTAAGGCAGTGGTGGCAGGTGAGGCTGCAGTGAGGCCGGGACTAGAATAGGAGAATCGGCGGGCAGGGCTCATGGCAGTGAAATCTCCCACTCCACTACTGAGTCAATACTCTTCCTCATCCTCCTCGTCCTCCTCGTCCCTCGCTCCTTCGATCTTTCACACTTTGCAGCAACGGTCACTCAAACGACATAAGATTGGCTGGCACCTGAGGAGGAAGAGAGGGAGGCGTGTTTAACAGCTCAAACCCGACAAAGTGTGTGCGTGTGTGTGTGTGGGGGTTGTTTGTCTCCATACCTGTTGTCTATTGCTCTGACAGGCAGCACTCAGATGTTTGAACCAGAGCAGTGCATTCATTCGGTTCCCTGCTTGGTACTTGTAGGTGTTACCTAGGCAGCAGCAGCAGCAGAGACAAACAGCGTTAGTTTCCAACTCTCTCTCTCTCTCTTTTTTTTTTTTTCCACCAGCTTCTCTCAACACTCTGGAGAGGAAAGACGGCTGACGTCGGACTCGACTTTTGGCTCGACCGGAGCGAAAGAAAAACAAAGTCACGGTGGAAAAGTTCAGGCCGGAGTCAGACGTGCTGTGTTTGTGCGTCTGTGCGCTCATAAACAGCTGAAACACGCCAAATGTGATTTTCAAGGAAATCAAGCGTTGGAACTACTGGGATTAAGATGAAATGATGTGTGTATGAGAGAGAAAGCGAGAGAGAGAGAGCGAAAGAGAGACAGAGAGAGAGAGAGAGAGAGAACGATCACTCCAACCAATCTCCTCTGAACCAGCTCCCTTTTTCAGAGGCATGATTTCTTGAATTAGTCATTTCCTTTAGTCTCTCCTTCTGTGTGTGTGTGCTTGTGTTATTCTCACCGTGTTCTGAGTCCGTCAGCAAGAAGACATCAGGATGCTCAGGATCGTCAGCCATCATGGCCATCAGACCCACCACACACACAGTCTTACTGGACGTCGACTTGAACTGAGTGGAGAACAATAAACAGAATTATCGGCTGTGTATAAATATGAACATAGTCCTGTTTGTGCCTGTGTGTGTGTGTGTGTTTGTGTATTTTGCCTGTGGGCCTGCGTGTGCACTACACAAGGTTCTAATTAGCCAATGAGTGACACACGGGACTGCGGTGATGTCATTGGTCTCATTATTCAATGAGTGCTCGCATCTGTCTATCCCCTGCAGCTCAAATCCAGTCCTGTCAGCCAGCATAACCACCTCCCTCCCTCCCTCCTCCTCCCTCCCCCCAACACACACACACACACACACACAGACACACAACTGCATCACCATCTCACATCTCTATGTGAGATTTCTATACTTAAATCTGCAGGGGGGCAATATTTGTTGCGTCAGTTTGGGCTTCATGAACAGAACATGATGAGAAATGATTAGTATGTTGCATCCTTCATCTGGAAAACAGACTCCGTCAAACAATGCGACTGCTGCTGAACGATTTTTGTTTTTTGAGCAGCAGAATTCACTTCTGAGACTTCCCATGGAGGCTTCTTTGCATTTTCAGTCGTACTCCAACCCCTTTGCAGCAGTCTCGTGTCTCACTAACGCAATGTTGCTGTTGCCTTTGTCAGTTTTGACGTAAAATTGACAACTTCCTGTGTGCAGAGTGTCGCCAGGTGACACCGCTATACTGAGATATACAGATGTTGTGTGAAGCTGATAGGCTTAATCCACATCGTGCAACTTCTTTTATCAATGGTTTAAATACAACAAACATCTGGTTATATTAAGAAAATAAACTTTACAGTTTTAGTCATACATTTTTGGAATCAACTGACCAAACGTGCATGAAACCTTTTCTCAAGTGTGAGCACAAACCAAATGAAAGCAAATCATTGAATTTCTTTCCTCGAGATCATTCAGCTCCGTAAACTTCATAAGAACAAGTAAGTAATGTCCTTCAGGTGGTGTTTTACTTATAAAACCGAGTATGTTTTTTTACTCTCACTTCCATTAACAGCTGCAATTCACATGGGAGATGTGAGAGGTTTTATGATGTTTGCAGCACTAACTATTCCTTAAACGCCAAAGTACACCAATGCACTAAAGCCACCAGAATTTCTCCCATCTGCTGCAAAAATGTTGGGCATGAATGCAGCCTTAGATTGTTAAACTGACCATGGATCGATGGAAAAGTGTATGAGACTTACATGTTTTCTCTCAGTGGCCTTCAGGGACTTGGCAGGGTAATAGTAGAGCTGGGTTCCACACAGGGCAACCCAGTATTTGGTCCAAGATGCCACCTGGAGGAACAACGTTGAAATTGCCATCACTCATGGATATGCAAATTAATCTTGCAATTATTAGTCCTGGGTTTTCCTGACAACATATCCAGACTGGGGAATTTTAGACCTTATTACATCATCAAAGATGCTCGTAAATCATCCGCACTGCTTATGACAGTTTGAAGTTATTTTAGCTCCAGATTTGTTTCCAGCCATAACAGGGCAGAATAATCTCAGTGCAAATATATATATATATATATATATATATAAAAAAAAATGACTTCAGCAGGAAAAGGGAAACAAAAGCAGTGGAAAGAAATGGAAGCACAGCCAGAGAGGAAGAGACTGACAATGAATATCAGGAATAAAGACAGTATACAGACAGAAACTAAGATGTTCAGCAGCTTTAAGCGTCTCTGGGGTGCAATTTGTGCTCCCCAGTCAGCATTTACAGCCCATCTGTTCCAGGTATACGTGTATGAATAGCACATGGGCACCTGCATGTGTACAGCCATATGCGTTTGTTATTTGGTGAGTGTGGGCTCTCACTGTTGGTTTCTTGCCCTCCTTGAGCACAGTCTTTCGTCTCAGCACCCCCTGCACTGTGACTGCTCCAGGGTACAAGTGAACCGCCAGCTCCTCTGATTCCGCAGAGCTGCAACAGGCCAAAGGAAACACATTACACACTATTCAGACAAGCCTACATGTGAGAAAACATGCATGAGAGCATGCATGTATGTTTTAAGACATGAACCAGTAGACAAGGTGGACGCAATCTGCAAAGACACCTCGCCCTCTGCTCTGTGGACAAGAACCTACACGTGTTTCTTACTCGCCTGGACTTTACACATAATTAATGTTGTCTCCTGCACTGCTATTGCAGGAGACAAAAAAGAGCAGAGATGGGCAAGGTGGTGTGCAGATTGTGTCCGTCTGGAGGATCAGAGCAGGAAGCCCATTGCAGGAGCCCAGTGAAGCCTGGTGGAAACAGAGAGAGAGAGACAGAGAGAGACCATCTCTAACCGCAAGGGAAGCCAAATATGCAGCAGTGTCCATGAGAACTGGCTCTAAAAAACCTGAAGAGTCTGTTCTCTACTTTAGGAATGAGGATGCAACCGTTTTTTTTTTTTTTTTCCCAGTAACCCATGGACGAGCTCAGTGTGTCCACTGTGGAAACTCATTTTTAGCTCCAAGTTTGGAAACCTATCACAAGTTTTTGAGCACTTTGAGCTCAGATTGTGTGCAAAGAGTGTGTTATTGTGTGTGCACGAGGCAGACATGCAAGAAACACAGGAAAGCAATAAAAAGTAGATTGATGATACGAAGCAAAAAAAAAAAGAAGAATCATGAGGTCAACCAGATCCTTTGCCCTTCACCGGATAATGATTTCACCACACACACACACACACACACACACATACATACCAACACCCTAAGCTAAACCCAGCACCACACACACACACGCTAAGCACCAGCACATAGCGGTCCCTTGTAGAGACTGAAGGGCATGAGGTTTAGAGAGGGTTTGGTTCAGGTCAGGTTGGTTCCGGTCGGGATGTGTGTACCTGCTGGGCCTCAGGACTCCTCTGTAGGGGATGCGGGCCACTCGGGTCACTGGGCCCAGAGAGTGATAGAACCGAGTCCTGTTCAGAATAGGATAAAATAGGATAGAATAGGGGGCACGGAACACTGTTAAGGCTGTTGGGGTGTCTTGTTATAGTTTTTGCCTTTTCTAAATTGCATGAGTTAGGGCTGGATGAGAAGTGGTTATTTGGTTAGAAGAGTTATTGGATGTGTGTTTGGATGTTATTCAAGAGTTTAAAGGTCCAGTGTGTGCATTTAAAGTTGATTGTTGTATAATCAACTTAAAAAATAAAAAGCAGTTTGGAAGAATGTGAAGCACAAACCCTCAAAGCACATGGCCGAGAGAATGGCAGAGTCAAAGGAGACTTGAGAATTGTGTTTACATCCTTTCAGGTGTGTGGGGGCCACCCTAGTTTCCTAAAGCACTCGGGAAACACACTGGACCTTTAAACGTACGGTGTTTTGAAAAGAAGTTTAGGCTGATTTCCAGGAAATGTCGAGCTGACAGTTTTCACTTGGCACGAGACACCTGTAGGAAGAGTGAGACTCCTAGTAGGGGGATTTTAATGTAAATCATTTACGCTTATATTTCAGCTGCCGGAGAAGCAGAAGCACCTGAAAGCAGCGGTGGAGTGACAATGCATGATTGCCTCGACTGTGAGGTTAAAAGGAAGGCCGTGCATGCTGTGTGTGGAGGAGTTTTGGCTGCATCTTGACGCTGGAGCTTCGTAAACTTGTCAGTCGTATCGGGGATGTAAAGTATTTCGGGATTTTGCATGTGAGAGTGCGATGGAAGAAAAGCATCAGCGACAACAGATCTTTAACCTTACCTCTCAAAAGCCGGCCAAGACACTTCTTCACTAAGCTCCGAGCCTTCACTGCTCCCTGTACACAAATAACAATCAGCAAGAGAGTTTGTCACAGTGAACAAACAAGCTGCTCTTTCATACTAAAATTAGCAGGGAGAATGTGGGATTTTTTAACCTGCATTAAAAAGGTCATTAATACCATTCCCATAGCCAGTGATTGGTCTGTCCTTTGGTATTTTACCAATATTTTGTATCTTTTACTCTCTGTCAATCAATCATTTAATTGATCTGAGTGATGAAAAAATATTGAGGTATGCCATAAACCTACAATGGTAGCATTGCACCAGATATAATTCAGTAAGAAAGGACGATGACAAAGAAGAAATGTGTGTATTCACCTGGGTCTTGAGTTCCTAATAATGCAGATCAGAGCTGACTAAACACTTCAAATGTAAATGTAAATACTTAATTCCTACCAAGTGAAATGCCGCTGGACAAAGTTGAGCTTTCTGCTTGTCCTCTGGTGGGACTGTGGCTCTCCATCACACTGTCGTCCAGCAGATGGCGAGAGCCCGCATTAGGGAACGTAGCACTTTTAAACTCAACTGTATTCATCTTATGAATAAAACTGTGGAGACACAAATCACAGTATTTTTAGTTTGGTGTATAAAACTGCGTGTGTACATCATCTTTAACATCTATCAGAGAAGTGGTTCTGACTTGTAGCCCAGGCTGTGGCACTTCCTGTGTCCATAAGGGAGCAGGTTCCTGGGGGAGGGCGGAGTGGCAGGGACTTTGGGTCCTTCACTTGATATTGTGCATTTACGACCGCAGAGAGGAGATGCAGACGCTTCCTGGCCTGTAGGTAAATGTGAAACAAAAAGAGATATTAACAGTCTTAGAAAAACACAGCAAGAACGAGATGACACACAGATTTATTCCATATCTCACACCCACAACAGGTTGGCACAGAAACTCACCGACAAGATCCTCTTTGGAGGCGTTTGCTCGTGGTGTGCTGGTGCCTGGCTCGATCTTCTGTGACAACCTGAATAAAAAATATATTCATAAACCCATTAGATGAAATTCACTCTGATCATCATGAGCAAAAGAAAGAAATGGAATTCAAAACAGGGACAGAAAACTTATTTTGATCTTCCAGGCAGGAAATTGCTTCAACGTACTTGTAATTGTCGTCCTCCACAAACTTCTGCAGCTCCTCGATATACCTGACTGAGTTGAGATACTTCTGTATGTGAGGCAGCACTTGCATATCTGAAAAAGGGAAGGTCATTTTGTGTCTTTACTGAATCTGAAAAGCTTTCTGATTGTGAATAACGGACTGTTTTGCACAATGATGACATAAATAATGACAATAATAATGTTTCCCCAAACCAGGGGGTGCTGCCCCACAGGTTTGTCCCCAAAAGCCCACATGATATGCATAGAATGCAGCTAAGTGCACTTTAAAAAGCCTTTCACACAGTGATAAATTAAAAACACAGGCCCCGTTTACTGGTTCCTCGTCTAATAAGATACAATCAAAATCAGTTCAGGCATTTTGAGTTCAGTCTGGAGAATGTTCCAGTGTCTTGTAGAAAGTCCACCAGTGAAAACTGAAAGGGAATAATGAGTCTTGGCACACACCATCCCTCAAAAACACAACATTTGCCACTGTACAGAGTGTGGAGGGAAGAGGCCCTTGCACTCTGAATGGTGTCAATGACATGCGGAGGCAGTCCTGCCTCTCACGGCCCGGGCTCAGAGTGGAGGTGATCGATCTCCCTGTGCCTGGGAAAGGAGGTTCATGTGTAAAGGAAGGTGGTCACGGGTCGTCTTCTGTCCTCCGTATCCTCGCTACCATAGTGGAACTACCAGGATGACCCACACCAAGAGGTGCACTAATGTCCAACAGAGTGAAAAACAGAGGACACCAAGCGTTTTCCTGCGAGGTGAAGAAATCTCCACAAGATCTGATCAACCATCTGTGGTGTGTACAGCCCATTCATCATACAGGGTGTTTCCCTGCGACGTTAAGGTTGCCCCTCTGTTCGGGAATTCGGTAATATGATAATGAATACAGATGGGGTAAGACTGTCTGAGTAATTATGTGCATATTTTATTTGACTTTCTAACTTACACAGCTGCCACCAAACGCATTGGCGTATTGATGAATAGCAGATTGTTTCTTGCCGTCTCCACGGCGACAGAAAATGAGGTAACAAGGCAACAATGCTGACTGCTGCAGCATTTAAACTGACTCATCCTTTGTCAAAATCTTCTAGCTTTTTTCTACTTTTGTGTACTTGTGTTTATATAATCTCACCATAGGTGCAGGATCTCTGCAGGTCCGATATGATTCTGAGAATGTTGTTCATCAAATTGGATCTCTGTTCGTTCTCCAGTATGCTGCCTGTGGAGGGGTAGGCTGAGTCTATGTAGGTCAGATCGGACAGGTACATCCCTGAAACAGAAAATAAATGCAACATATTTCCAATTAATCGGGGGAAATATACAACCATCACTCCCCAACTCTTTCACACTTGCCTCAAACTCTACATATTCTCTGAAGATAGCATGAAAGGGGCAAAATGTGTGAACACAAATGTCTACAGAAGTTATTATGGACTTTCTCTCTCCTGGTTATCTCCTTATGAATTTGTCATATGTGAACGACACTGTGGAGAATGTCCAGACACAATTCTTTGGACATTATCTGGAGTTGTCTGAAAATGGCTTCGGAAACATTTATATGCAGTTAAGTCAAGCCATTCATTAACTTCAAAATATTGAATTCTTTAACCCGAGAGAGCATAAATCCTGGATTTTGTTACTCGTTCTCAGTGTTTGCTTCTTCTTCTGTGTGCTGACTTTTTATATTATTTCAAAGCCTGGGGGCGTAAACAGTGGAACATGAGCGGAGCACCTAGCCCAGTGTGGGTCCAGTCGAACATATGCATGCAATAGTAATTTGACTCCCAAACACATTGTCTGGGTGTGTTAATGCAACTTGGAGAAAACCCAATGTGTGCAATTTAGTCACATTAACATGTCTACATGTATTTTAAAGTACCGCTTTAGTCAGACAATCACAAAACATACTTTTTCTTCCTAAAACCATGTCCATCAGAAGTGTAATATTAAAACAGCAGTGGGAAACATGAGGATTTTCCTGCCTAGAGACAAGAGAGCTGAGCTCATTAAAAAGTAAACATGAGGATACAAAACATAGCTAGACATCATAATAAAAGTTTATTTCTTTGCATGCTTGATGTAAGTCTCATGCAGCTGTGAAGACCAGCTGGTAACTACAGACTGCATGTTTAATAAAACGCAGAGATAAAAAAGAAAGAAAGAAAGAACGAACCCTTCTGCTTTGTGCATATACTCGAGTGTCTAACACCGATGTTTTGTCCTGATGTGCTCCCATCTGATTTGATAAGTGCTTTAAGTGGATGACTAATTTTCTCTTCTGCGTTTTCTTTCCAAATCCCCCAACCTCATTGCGGCAGATGTGGAGCAGAGCTGAAATTCTTAGTCTGTCATTACATAAATATTAACACTGAGACACAAACTCAGAAGCAGCTTCAAACCAAGAGAGATCAACAAGCCTCAGAGGTGAAGCGACGCTGCTCCTTTCTTCCCATCTTCTTTCGCAGGCCAGCATCGAGACTAAGTGCAGATGTAGGAAACGTTATCACACAATTGACTATTGTGTGATAACCCCATACCTCTGCTTCTTTGAAAAATAACATAACACATCTGCAGATGTGTGCACATACACACTCATTTACAACATGTGTGCAGTTAAAACGCAGATGCACAAATATGAAACGACAACAAAGCTTCAGGAACGGGTTAAAAGGATAAAAGGGCGAAACCTTCAGGTGTTCAGGATACCATTCACTCACGCACACAAACAATAATAAACACCATCTGATTAGAATCAGATGGGGGGGGGGGGCTGAGAGCAGTTTAAAAGTGTTAAAAGGCTCAGCTGTGATGGGGAGCAGCAGAGGAAGAGAGCGATTCTAAAGGCTTAACTGCTGTAGCTGCTCTTCTGAAAGCATGTCGGGGATAACAGCACAAATCCATACTGCCTTAAACACCCTCCGACAGATGCACGCTCAGCCTGTGCTTTGGACACTAGAAAACCCGCTATGAAAAAGGATCAAGGTGGAAACCTACAAGAGAACATTCTCCTCCAACTGTTGCTCCACTTGTGTAATTGTAAGAGATATTTCAAATATTACAGCTGGAAAAACACATTATCTGTACATTTCTCATTCTTCAAACTACACGCCGAGTGCATTTTTTTCCTACTTTACTGACTCCGGCTTTTACATATGCAGCTGAAACTCAAGAGGAAGCTGTTCAGAAACCTGAACAGCATTACAATCAGCTCTAACCGCTGCCACAGGAAAAGTGAAAAAGGAGGAGAATCGGAAGTTGTAATTGAGGAGGAAGGGGGTCAGTGAAAGCTTGAGCTAGTGCTCCAAACCCCCGCAGAACCACTTCTCCACGAGAGACACTGTTGAGGATGGGAAATGTCACGAGTCTGCACTGTTTTTCTGTCTTTCTATTTCTTCTACTGTGACATCAGAGGTAGGCAGGGCCACTCCAAAAAAATCAAAGGGGAAAAAAAAAAAGCAATCTCCAACTCCCACACCCTCATCCCCCTCCCCTCCCCTCCCTCTCTTCCTCCTTCCCCTCCCCTCCTCTGGTCTCCCCCATCCTTTGTGGAAAACTCAAAGCATCAGTAATTAGAGCTCAGTCTGTTGAAGTGGCCGGCTTTTGAACCATGCCCCAGTCCAAGCCCTGGGACAGCTGAGTCCACAGAGAAGACATCTTTGGGAAGCAGGACCCTGATGAAAAAAGACTATACTTTAATATTCAGCTGCAGAGGAGCACCTCCGAGGACTGGGACAAAGACAGAGACAGAGAGAGAGAGAGACAGAGAGCGAGAGATGAGTCCTCAGCACTGTAGCTCGGTGAAGACACAATACACAAAACAGGTGAAGCTATAACTGCAGGAAACACACCCCCACCACTGGTAACAACAAGGTATGTCTTATCTGAGTTCATTTAGTTTTGAAGTTTGATTCCAGCGTTTGTCAGTGGGTCAGTCTGTGTGTGTGTGTGTGTGTGTGTGTGTGTGTGTGTGTGTGTAGTTGTGAGGAACTCTGGCTGAGAGGTTGAAGAGGTTAGGACATTTCGTGACTGAAGGCTCCAGCTGCAGACAGACAGACAGACAGACAGACAGACAATTCTGCGCTTTATGTGAGATGCATTATGTGCATACATTCAACCACAGTGTGACTTCACAGTATGAGAGACCATCTCAGGGATGCAAAGGGTGAGTAGAATGCCGTATGTTTGGGGCTGAATTTATAAAGAATGGCTTTGGTGGATTTGTCTTGGATTTGGCACCATAACTGTCACAGGTTATTCATATTTATTTATTAGTTTACCCAGCGACGGTTAGTGTGTGAGAAGTGTAGTACTATTACAATCTAATCTAAACTAAGCAAAGTAACACTGGGCTACTGTGTTACTGCATCACAGTTTATTTCTTATTTCAGGTCACAGCAGGTCACATCAGAAGGAACATGCAGAAGGAAAGTAAAAGTTGGGAGAGGCTGCCATGGTGGCAGTTCTGCAGTTTGACTGCTGTCTTTTGTTTCAACAAAGTGGATTCGAGTTCCAAAAGAAACGTGTTGCACATCACTATGTGATTGTATTTGGAAAAATAATACGGTAACATAATGAGTGATGTCGCTTATCGCGTTTATTCCAAGAAATAAGTGATATTATTACATTTTAAAGTAATATATTACACTTTCTCAAAGAACAAGATTACAAACACTTTTACACTATTTTCGACCGGAAGAGAAACAAAAATGGGAGAAAGTGAAGAAAAAGAAACTGAACATTCCACTTGAACACTTGGGGGAGGTGATGTCTGATCTGATCAGATGGAGAGATTTGAGCAGCGGAGCCAGGCTTGTTTATTTTTTCCCTGTTGTTTTGGCTTCAGAAATACAGCACCATCTGAGCCTTGCTGCTAGTAAGAGTGCAGGGTTGAAGCACAGGTAACTTGCAGAAATCAGGGTAACAGCAATAGCATACACTTGATTAATAAAGTGGTCAGAAAACTCCATTGGTTGTGGAATCCCAAAACATCAACAGACTATTTCTGTCTCCTTCACAGGGTCAGGAAAAAAGTGATGATGTAGTGTAATATAAGTGGGACCACATCCTTCATCAAATTCATCCCATGGTCAGAAAACACTTCAGACACAACCTCGCCATGATAGTGAATCCTTTGAACGTTAATGGCAACAATCTGGTCTACTTGCATATCAACATCTCACAATTACCTTCAAATGTTTTCACTTATGCCCTGATCTGTTGGTGAGATCTGTGGAAAATGTTCTGTTTGCCACAAAGCCACATCTGTGAAGGCTGCGAACAGCCATGAAAGACACACACGCACACACGCACCTTCAAACAGCCATGTCAAAAGAAAAAAGAAAAGGCGATGGGGGGAAAAAAAAAGCCAAGAAAACATTTTGTGAGCTTGCTAGCTTTTTTTTGAGCAATAACTCAAAATATCAATACCTACAATAAAGCAGGCCGCAAAATAATCTTCTGTTGAAGAAGATAAACAGAGGGCAGGAGCAGCTGGGTTGAGACATTTCCAGAACATTCTTTACTGAGCACCAGTGCCTGGTCCTCAGGTTCACCTGAAACCTGGGAGCACGGGAGCACAGGCCTGAGCGAAAACTCAAACAGTTAATTACGACAGATGCACATAAACTTAACATTCTCTTAACCCTCACCCTGCACTGTGTTTGATGTCTCTCCCATTCAAACCTTTTTTAAAGCCGGTAGCTCCGTCAGACCTGGTCAACTGCTGCCCTTCCCCAGTCACCCCGTTACAGACTCTGCTGTGACCCAGCAGGGGACCGATAGCTCACTTGGCCAGTAATAGCCAGCTGTGGTTTTTAGGTGACGGGCATGCAGCCAACTGTACCTCACTGTCGAGGCTGTGTGTGGATCCCTCACAGACACAGATGTGTAACTAACGGGCAGCCCGAGTGATCTTATCAGTACAAAACAGACCCACATACAGAAACAGACACGGATAACTCCAAGGCACACAGGATGCAGACCTGGTTCTGTCCTAAAGCACTGCGCCTACTACAAACAAGCCGGACACGACGGCTTAAAACGTATCCTTACCTGGCATTCAAATGTATCTTAGACGCATCAAGCCTGGCTTGACCCACCTTTACGTCGAATACACGCTGACATCATAACTGTTTGCAAGGACAAAATGGTGTTTTTAAAAGAGTCTGACTGAGCACATGTGTGCACGCTGTGTTTCTGTGTTTGTGTGCGCATGCTTGTGAATGAGTGAAAGAAGAACCGAGCTACAGTGAATGACTCGTGTTGGTGTCACATGAAATACATTTTAACCATTAGGAAAGAGACATCGTGCATTGAAAAGTGTTAACATTGTGCTGGTGGCTGGAGTTAGTGTAACCGAAGTCACGGTGTGTTGATACGGTTTAGGGACGAGGTCACATGCGGACTCAAACCAGCACTGAATGTGGTTTCTGGGATTGGAACTGAGGACATAATACAGGACTGATATGTTCAGACCTGCCATCACTAAGAGAGCATGCTAACACCGGGTTTGAGGGGGGTCTATGAGTGACAGGGTTAGATGATTACTAAGACAAAATTAAACAAATTTGGAGTAAAAATTTGAAAGAAATGCCTCTAGCTACACCATGAAACTCATTTGGAGTCCCCCCTAATGAGAGCTTGGACACAGCTGAATGGACAGGTCAACATAGGGAGTTAAGAGATCAGGCAGGAGGTCAGGATAATCAGACGAGAAGGAGAGGCATGTAACGAAGTAAAGCCAGTAGGCAATGGGTGTATGTGCATGTTGATTTAACTAATAGAAAGCATGTGCCGTCAGTGGCATGAGCTTAAGTTTAGGTGTGACACAATGGAGAAATAAAACCCAACAAAAGACTTTGTGTGACTTGAATACGTTAACCATCCAGCCAAACAAAAATCCATAAGAATGTTTTAATGAACCCCCACCCAGCTCCCCAGCTCTCCTCACTCCCCTGAACCTCCTCCAGCACGTTTCTAATGCTTGAAACCTTCACAACAACACGTGTTCATTCAAAGCCAAGTGCCACTTTTCCAGTGAGGTAAACCTTTAAATCATGCTGCCAGGGTGATAAATTACTGTGGGAGACAAACTTTTGTTCAGTAAGATTTGTGATTGCGTCTTTGTTCGCGCATATATCACTGTGCGCAGGGAGACATGCAGGGTTGTGTGTTTTTGTGATGAGTGTCGATGGGTGATGGACGAGGATGGCGAAGAGTCGCGAGTCCTCATCTTCACTAAGTATGACAGATAGACAGTATGCAGATTCATTTGAAGAGAAGACTATTTGTGCTTACGTGTGTTTTTGTGTTTGTGTGTTGTGCCAATGGGGGTGCATTTTCCACAAAGACCGATTGACTGCGGAGTTGCCGAGCTTTCGGTTTGGGGGGACAGAGGAAGGGTGGTGCTGCACTATAATCCCCAACTCTGACCCCAACATCAGCCCACAGTTTAGAGTTTCACTACAGAAGAAGGAAAAACAGTTTGGGGCCCGTGGGGCCTCAGGGGGGTTTGGGTGGTGAGGGGATCCCTCCTTAGTAATATAGCATCATGACGGCAGAGCGTTCAGTAGCAAGAGAGCAGGAGCCGGGACCCGCTTCTGGAGTTTTTTGGGGGGTTGGCTGTGTTCTAACCACTAATGTTTCCTTAAACTGAACCGCTTTATCACAGCATCTTTCCCTTTATACTTCATCCTTCATTTTATTACTGGCTCAGCCTATAAATGAAACAACTATTCCAGCTCTTAAGACCTCATTTGATTTCTCTTTTTAAAAACTTCCAACGTTGTTAAATAAGGAAATGTAAAACAGAACCATTAATAATGTAGTGCATCTATTTACTTTGCCAAGTTTCTTTGTTTTTACTGATGAGATTTTATGAGTTTTTCCTCTTCTTTGGCAGTGATCTTCTCACCGTGTACCCCGCTGTTTATTGTCATTAATCGAACCGTCAGTAATTAAAATTACTCCCCGCACTCAGTCCTCAACCATTACCTCACATCTTCACTGTGATTATACGTCTATCGTTAATCCAGTGCTGGGCTGATGTTTTTACGTTTTCTGTTCCCCTTCAATTTCCCACTTGTGGCTGTGTAAACAGTTATTTCAGTGAGCATGCAACAATGAGTCAGTTTGTGTGTTTGAAGGGACAGGTTGTATGAGCGGTCATGTAACTCAGCTATGTTGACAGAAACAGTGGCTGGTGACATCATGTATGGGTGAAACACTGCGGGACGTCAAGCCTCTGGCTGTGTAATAACATAACAGCTGGCTGTAGGCCGTATTTTCATGTAAAGCACTGCGTCAGTTTGTTGTTGATCCGCTTTGAATCCAAACTCTCTCCTTCACATGTTCTATTTTGTTTGTATGTCTCTTTCCCTCTCCTGATGGTGATGTTTTGGGAAGTGAATGTGAAAGAGTTTGAGGACGAGATACGTGAAGTGGACGATGGGGGGAGAATTTGAGGCTGGGAAACCCATTGGCAATGAAAATATAAATACATTTGTTCCTTTTCTCCCACTTGTTAAATCACTGGTAAATCACTGAAGGAGACGCACTGACCAGAAAATGAGTAACAATGTGGTTAAATAACATTTCTGTCAATAAAACAACTTCAGTCATAATGTAACATTGTTACAGTGCGATGCCAGACATAAGAAACAAAGATGTTTGCCAAGCTCAGTGACAGAAAATTACCATTATACATACTTTCCTAAAACCTGACATTCAACATGAGCACTACGTGATTTTATCCAACCCAATTTTTCAGTAGTAGACAAAAGCTCCCGACTGGCACCGCTTCAACAGTCACTTATCGCTCTGTGGGATCAGAGCCAATGAGAGATGAGGGCAGGGCGAGTGGGGTAGGTGGAAAACCAGAACAAAAATACACAACTCCAGCAGAAGGAAAATGAAAAGGGAGAAGATATCATCAACTAACATTGCTGATATTACAGAAAACAATAAACGAAACAAAATTCAATTCAATTTCAGCCATCGTTTCAGATGTGGTTCTGAGACCAAACGTGGTTTAGGTAATGAAGAATGATCATCATATGGAGAAATCCTATGACTGAATGAATGTCCATTACATTCAAACCATTGTCCAATGAGCCAATCAACACCACACATCTCTGTCTGTGTTTCTCAGCATTGCAGTGTTTTGTTTTCGCGACTGTGGGGACATTCTCCCACCGCAGACAGAGTGATGCCGTTTTATGTCATGGCTGACAGAGTGGAGGGGGAACCACAGCAGCTGTCACAGTGGAGCTTTAAAGATGAAATAAGCCAAATAAGAGGCAATGGATAAAATATTTGCATTAAAAAAGTACACAATGAGGAGTGGATATAATAATACTCAGCATACGACCATTTATCTTGAAATGAAATGATCCTCAAAAAAACTTGTGTCTAAATATGACAAAATTTTGAAGGATACGTCCTAAACGGCACACCTTATATCATCCACTTGCAGGGAGCCAATTTTCCGTGGAACAGATTTTTTAAAAAAAAATAATGACTTAATCATTTTTGGACTTCCTAATACATTCAGTGTAACCGAAAGCTATGTTAATGACATATGGCTGTCTTTCTGGGCTAAAAACATTCGATGACTACATGAATGATGTTGTTTATACAACCAGGCAAAACAAATGTTTCCAGTCTAAGAGAAAAGAAAACAGTGCTACACTCTTGCTCTCTGGTAATTTCCTCTCTTTCGACAGACAAAACGTCATTATTTCTGTCTGCTAATATGGCATAAAGCCAATCACATACCAAGTTAGATGAAAGGCAGTATGAACATGTGTGGTGAGCAGTGTGGTGACCTAACAAACAAGCCAATCTGTCGCCACTTTGTATGTTATGCATCTGTGTATAGGAATGATGTGCAAATGTGTGTGGAGATAAATAACTGTGCTCATGAGTGTGCATATAAGGTATTCTAGAGTAATCATTATTAAATGAATCTGAAGCAAGACCTCAAAAATGATCTCTCCTGTCCAAGTCAAAGAGCTGCTTTCAATATAAACCGACAGAGCAGTTCAACCTTTAACTGACAAAAAAAAACCAGGACACATTTAGAACACCATAAACAACACAGAGAGGCCTCAGAGTAGCATACACACATGGCACCTTTGATAGTTTGTCTTTTGAAGATGACAGTCACTTTAACAAAAAAAAACAAAAAACTTCAACAGTAAAATGATTGTGTTCTGCTCAAATGAAAATGGTTCCCAGTTGGACAAGAAAAAAAAAAAAGAAGCAAAAGAAGTGAGCTACTCATAAATAACTGTCTGTCATTGAACTGTTCCAATAACAGCCAGGAAAATAAAACATACCATAGCTCCAATACATAAAAACAGAGTGAGGAATTAAAAGGTCCACTAGCATATATCTTCTGACTATTAACAACTATCAATAGCAAGATGGCCCAACAGTGTTATTAAGAAGACTTATGAAGCTCCAACTATTGCCAAAATAGAAAGTCAGAGGCGCACTTTAAGTTCCATAGTTTCAATGGTTTCACATGAATGTCAGAAAGTTCAATAACACTTTGTCTAAGGTAACAAGAAATGAAATAAATCCTAATATCATATTTATATGTATTTCTTATATTGATCAAGTAACGCTATAACATCCACATCTAAACAATGTACAGGATTTAGCTTTAACTGAGACGGAGGGGAAGTACTTAGAAAATGAGGTTCAGTGTGTGAGGGTATAGAAATACCCAGGCAGATAAAGGGGTATAAATCTGTCAATAATAATAATAACAATAATAATAATAATAATAATAATAATAATAAATAAATAAATAAATAAAACACTAAAAAGGATAGGTATTTCATGGATAGAACGTAATCTTTGAAATGTTCTGCCTAAAGTTTAAGCATCACGACAGGTCAAGAAGAAAAAAGGGCCATGACCCACTTTCTAGCAGTTTTACTTTCATATTTACTAAAGGTGGGGCAGCATCACATATCAGGATAAAGAAAACTACGTCACTGTGATGTAATCTATACAACAAAAAGAATATCGACTGATGGCACTTCCATTTACCACGCAGGTGAGAATTTTATCCAATAGCCGTCTAACTCCCCCAAACTCTTTGTGTTTAAGTTTAGGATTGAGGTTGAAAAAAAACGGAGCCGTCTGGCTTCTTCTGAGGAAACACTATAAATTGTGTGCCTTCAAAATACACAAGTGACCTCTCCCTACTCACATGGATGTCTTTGATATGTTGTGTTTCTATGAAATAGACTAGGCCCCTTGTACTCAGAACCACCACCCAGGGGAAAAATCACGCTCCACAAAACAGGAAAGAGAGAGAGAGTGAAAGAGATGATGAAAAAGAGGAAGAGCGGGGAAAAAAAATACAAAAAAAAAAGAGGTGGCAAAATAAGGAGGCGAGAGCTGATGGATGAGCTGTAAAGTTCCCCGTCCAGTGAATGCTCCTCAACTGTAAACCATGCAGAGTACAGTCATTTTTCTGAAGCTCACAGAAAGAGTCAGTAACAGTTTGGACAAGATAGACTTGAGAAGTGATACTGCCGATGAGACTGTTAAAGTCATTAGAGGCTCTCGCTGGAGGTCAATAAGTATATAATACCTGGTTACGCTGTCAGACACACACACACACACACCAGCTGCTGGAAAAACACACAACCATGAAAATGAATAACGTCTCAGGATAGTCATGCACACAAAGTATTCATACAAACAGATTCACAACATCATACCATCACGAATGTGCATGCACACGACAGATCTGCAGGACAAGATGCAAATCCTGTCTCTTCTCCAGAATTGACATGTGTCGTCATAGTGTCGTCATATGAGAGACACAGAACGCCTGAGTTTCAGGGTGGAGGTATAGAACCCAATGATGTGGCGCTGAGTCCAGAATCGCTGAGGAGTAATGGAGTGGATTTGGAAGCAAAGACGGTCTTGGCCTCGTGCAGGTCCGGGCCAGGCTGTTAAATGGCGTATATCTGTGTGTGTGTGTGTGTGTGTGATTTTTGTGCTCGTGCCCTGATGAGAAACAGAACTTGACTCAATGTGCATAACATTTAGTGCAGAGAGTCTTCCTTGGAATTACAGTGCAGTAGATAATGCTGAAGACAACTCTGCACACAATGTTTGTGACTTATGTCCTATTAAATAGTCTTGGTGTATGGAGTCATGTGGCGCCATGGGCATTTTCAAATTATCTCACAGGACATTGCAAATATGGGTCCATATGTTTTACTGAAGGGAAGGAGGACACTGTGCAAGTATGTATACAGCTAAACCTTACTGTGAGGGAAAGCAATGGCTGGTCTCTGGGGAGGAAGAAAGGAAGCCAACTGCTTGGTGAAAGAAGTACAGGTACAATTTCAGCACTTGATCCAAAATTCAAGCACATTTCAAACCTCAAAAACACAACAATAAAATTCAAGAAATTTCAACTGTAGGAACCCCGTAGAAAGGGAGAGTGGGGACAATGCTGATGCGAGCATTTCACGTTTAACTTTTACTTCACTAGTCTACAAGTAGGTTCCTTGATGTAAGATTGAGAACATTCTCATCATTCAAACAATATTGATATGACTGAACGTAATGCTGTTTGAAAGCCTCACAACCCAGAGTTTAGTGCTCCAAATCACTTACTGGGTGATTAAAAGGGACCAGCTTCAGGGGCAGTGACAGTTGATGATCCAGAAACCTAAAGTAGAACTAGGTCAAAGTGAGCAACATTCAGCAAAGGTCCTGAAATTCCTAAAAAAAGAGTTTGTCTAAGGTTTTCTAAAGAACGATGAATAAACTGCAAGACAAGAGGTTTGGAGTTGTGTTTCTAAGATGAGGTACACATACGGGCAGGCACTAAAGAAGAAGCATGGCCAGCAGCCACATATCAGAAAAAAGGGGGTGTCAGTCAGCAGGGGGACTAACTGAGATGGAAAGCAGAGCTGGTGCTTCTGGGCGTTCAGAAAATGTGTTCTCTCCTTCAGTTTTTCCACACAAACATTATGTGGAACAATGACCTAACAACACTTTAACTGCTCATAGAGAAAACATTTTCTAAACAATTACTGATCATATGTGAACATTGCTAAATTATTTTTTCATTCCAATTTTCTCTGCTCTTGAAAAGTCAACAACCCTGCAATTTGCATCGTCTTTGTTGGCCTCTGTAGACAAAGAAGTTGCTGTTTTCGACTCTTAACCCCCAGCGTCTGACATTCCTGCAGGACGGCCTGGAGGAACTTAAAGGGAGCACAAGTAGCTGTCCATCTATTCATCTAACAGCCAGCAGCAATGCAGGGGCCGATGTGGAGCCTGTGTATTGTGTTCTGCCTCTCCCTCTGGGAGGAAAGTTACTGCAGGAGTTCCAGGGAACCCCGGAGGACCAAAGAGTCCTTTCTACATAGAAGTAAAAGAGCTCCCCAGGATCCAGACGAGAAAAAGTGCTCCTACACCTTCCTCGTACCCGAGCAGAGAATCACAGGTTCATATAACAAGTCATTAACTACACTACTATCTTTGTTTCTCATCGAAATGCTAGACTTTCTCCTTCCCCAGTATAATCTCTTATATCTGTCAACAGGTCCAATCTGTGCGAGCACCACAGGCCCAGAACCAGACAAGGACAGAGTGACCCGTATGGACATTGCAGATGTGCGGGAGGTGCTAAGCAAACAGCGGCGTGAGATTGAGACGCTGCAGCTGGTGGTGGACGTGGATGGTAACTTGGTGAATGAGATGAAGCTGCTGCGGAAAGAGAGCAGGAACATGAACTCCAGGGTCACCCAACTCTATATGCAGCTGCTGCATGAGATCATCAGGAAAAGAGACAACTCTCTGGAGCTGGCCCAGCTAGAGAACCGTGTCCTCAATGTGACTTCAGAGATGATGCGACTGGCTTCCCGGTACAAGGAGCTGGAGGCCCGGTTTGGCATGATGGCCGCAGTGGTCAACAACCAATCCGTTCTTATCTCTGAACTGGAGGAACAGTGTCTGAGGACACTGAGGCGCAGTGAGCTCCCTGTAGTACCTCCACTGGTACAGGTGGTGCCACAGAATATACCAGTTAACAATCGTTTCACCAATGAAGTACAGAGGGACTACAACAAACGTGCCTTTACCCGAGGATCACAAATGGACTCACCCACTGCAAGCCCCTTTGGAGTCAATCCTCCACCACCACAGGGAACACTTACCTCAGAAGGTATGTACCTATTTAAAAGTGGCGGGAGATGATGGAGGGATAAGTAATTAAGTAAGTAATTAAGTAAGGGATAAGTTTCACAATACTATCAAATCAGACCAAACACTCTTGTGTTCCCACACCTCACAAAGACGATCCCCTGGGGAAGATCATCTCCGAGATTAATCCAATTTACAAGTTGGGAAATTGGATTAATTTCATAAAGCTCTTAAAAGCTTTATGAAAGATACTTCATCAGTATTTTGACTGATGAATATAATGTGGCAGGTAATGTTGCCAGGGGTTAAAGAACCAGGATGTAAAATTGATGAAATCATTTGTAACATCTCTCAGACAAGGAGGGGAATAAGAGAAGGCCTGTTTGAAAACTGACAGGGGAGTCAGGAGAGTGATGCAATATGGCAAATCACATCAGACTTTAAAGCAAAACGTCTGAAATTGTACTGCCTGTATAGTGCAGTGTGAAGACAGTCCTAAACGTCAGATAACTGTTTTGCCATGAGGATATCTGGTAGCCAATGGTTCATTCTCCAAAAAAGAACAAGGCTCTTGCAACATCTTCAGCCAAAGCACAAGCATCAACAATAACAAGCCCATTTTAGCTTGATAAACAGAGAAGCAAAGAGGCCATACAAAAAACCTCCATGGAAACACAAACACAAAAGGGAGAGGAGATTACAAACCTTGCAAGAATCCAAGACTCTTAACAACCAAGAAAAACAGCACAAAATGAGGGATGGAGTGACTGACGCATATTTCACCACCAGTTTAAGGTTCACTTTGTCATTTAATGGTGAGACTGCAAACTGTAACAAATGAAGCCCTTTCTCCAGTGCCTCAGGGGACTACAGTGGCATTCAAAGAATAGAAAGGATGCTCTACTTCAGTAATTCTTCATTCGTAATAGACTTCTTCTACAGAATGTGAAATGTGCACTCTGGCTTGTTTGTCCATTCAGGCTGCTGTAGAAACATGGTGGCACAAAAAGCAAGGCCATTGCCTGAGGTACATAAAAAAAGGCTCATTTAACAGCCAAGAAAACCACACATTGTTTATATTAAAGTGGTTATACCCTTTATGGATAGTACTGTATATTCAATTCCTACCCATAAACCCTCCTATACTTCACCCACTGGACCTTCAATGATTTTCAATAACAAGCCTAATATTTCTAAATGTTCACATCATTTACCTAACAAAGATGGAATTACTTTCATTTAATTGTTCATTTGGTTGCCATAGTAAAGTATCCATGGATGAATGTACCCTATCATTTTAGTGTTTATCTAAATTAGGAATGAAAATTGGCAAAACTTCAAGGACCAAAGCTGCGTCACCAAACAACACTAATGGGCTCACTTCCATGTAGGTTTACTACTATAAACAGACTGTGCCTCACCACAGTTTGGTCTGATTGGGTCCTATTTAAACCACTAGGGGCTTGGGGGCTCAATTTATTTTTAACCCCAACCTCTTAAAGCAATGTATAAAGAAACTGACGAGATACTGACAGGAGAGAAAAGGGGAAATATGTGGACTGGTGTTACTCGGTCCACATTACAGCTGAGAAAACCATCTTCCATGGGCCTTAAGGCCCTTTATGCTCCAACACAATGCCTGTCTTCATACTGATTTAATACTTATAATTCACACAGGGGAAAACAGAGGAAATAAGCTGGATTTAGGTTCATCTGCTTCAGCTTTGTGAGCAGCGCTACCACATAGCTGCATATGAAGACAAACTCTTTAGTTAATATTCATATTACCATTGAGGTCAGTCTACACGCGGTCTAAGTAATTTTCACACTATGTACAGTAAGATTTTTGGAGAAGGAAAAAATATTTTCCAAAGAATGTGGCAACAATATCTCCCCTTTTCTACTTTCTTTCCCCCCCTTTCTTGTCTGCTGTCTGAAGCCTCCAGAGTGACGATAATGACTTTAGCATATGCGATGAAAATACAACATCTTGTTCACTTCAGGGCAACACTCAGTATGGTTATTTATTTGCATGGGAGACTTGTTTTAAGAATTGCACATTGCACAATTTTGAACTGTTCCCAGAAGATGACCATTGTGATTTCTTGGTCCAACATCGTACTGTACAAGAGGTTTGTTGTCACCGTCTTGTGACCAAAGAGAACTTGCAAAGATCGGACAGCGTCAGAAGTGTAGATGGCTATCTCTAAAAGTGGGTGCTAACCTAAACTACATTTTAGCCAATGATTCAGTGCGACTTCATCATCTACACGTGAACACACATCATACTTGATGCCATAACCAAAATATATAAGATCCATGATGCGTCTGTAGGAGTTATTAAAGGGGGTTCATTCTTAACCATCTATAAATGCTTTTAAACCGCATTTCGAACAAATCTCAAATCTGTGATGCGTTTCAGTAACGTGGTTTTTAACAAACGCCAACATGATGTTGCCTTAAGTGCTAATATTAGAGCTATCAAATCCAAAACACTTGCAATATTGATAATGATACACAAAAGGCAAGGCTAAGAGGTATGTCTAAAAATATTATGTTTTCATTATGGGTCACAATTTTAGTCACATTACTGAATGATGGTGTGATTTTAGATGAGGAGGTTTGTGCCAAAGGAGCCTGTTCCCCCCAATATGAAGAATATAAGAAAGCATGGACTGGGCATCTCAAGACTACAGTGCTTATCTTCTAATATTATAATATATAATAATGTGACACATTTTAGATTTATTGAAATGACGGCACGTCTGTGATTTGGCATTGCACTTGGCCCAACTGTGTTTTAAATATATTTTAAATTATTGTTGAACCAAAAAGAAATGTCAAAGCTGCACGAGGTGTAACCAGTGGTGTTGGAACTTAAAAACGAAACAATAATGAAACGTTCCTCTCATCTTCTGCTTTCTCTACATTGATCTTCGCGACTACAGGTCCATTCAGAGACTGTTTTCAGGTGCGCCAAGCAGGACATACCACCAGTGGGATATACCTGCTTAAGACAGACGGCAGTGACCAGCTGATCCAGGCCTGGTGTGAACATGGCCTTGACAATGGAGGATGGACGGTGTTACAAAGGAGGAGAGACGGTTCTGTTAACTTCTTTCGGAACTGGGAGAACTACAAGGTAGGTTTCTTGAGAATGATGTTTTCGGGGGGGTAGCCTGGGGTTCATTCAGACAATTTATGAAAAAAAGCTGTTTTCACAGCTGTTCATCTCCACTCTTATTAGCAACCCGGTCTCCGCAGTTCATTCACAGGTCACTAAATAAGCACTTGCTTGAGCGTAAACAGCCTGGTAGATTTGCTTAAAGACACAGCCAGGAAGTGCAGCCAGGGACCTAAACAAAAATATACGCAATCAGGGAAAAGGAAACAAAACGTTGCCCTTGACACCACAGATAAATGTGTTTTTCCTCCTTTTCTTCCACAAGTCCACCTTTGCAATTAGAAAGTGATCCATGAGCTAACCAAGCAAGCATGGGAGAAAATGGAAAGAAGCAACCTAACAAAAATGGCTGTTCAGTTCTAGATTTACTTCACTTTCTATCCAACTTCTGGCCACTGCCCCGGGCCAACCAACTAATTCATATTGAGTGAGAAACCACAGTTTACAACCTCAACACATTATTGTCTGGACGGGAAGCAGATTTGATTTAATTTTATTTGAGTGCAGAGGCTACACTCCTCTAAACGCGGTACTCGGAAAAAGAAACTTACTGACCTCACTCCAGTTTCCTGTTTGTGATTGGTGGACATGATTTCACGAACCAGAGAATAAAAAGCGCCATTCTTTCAACAGTTCGCTAACCCACAATGTAAACTAACTCTAATTAATGCTGCAAAGTGTAACATTTAAGAGGGTTTATTAAATACACTACTCATGTATGTTTGTATAAGTGTATAATAGCTTGAAGATAAAAAATCCTTGAGCATTTGTAGCCTTAGAATAATACATTTATATGTACTTTAGGCAAGAGCCTTGCTTAACAGATGCTGCCATCTTCCACCATCATGTTTCTACAGCAGCCTAAACAAACAAACCAGTCAGAGTAGGTATGTGAAGGCCATCGTTGTTCCCTGACGCACTTGAAGAAGTTAACTGCCAATCTGCAGTCTCACCTATAAAACAGACGTCAAATCAAAACACTAACACAGCGCATGCTGCCGTGCTTGTCCCCCGACAGAGAGGCTTTGGCAACATGGACGGTGAACACTGGCTTGGACTTGACAGCATCTACAACCTGGGGAAACAAGGCGACTACAAACTCATGATAGAGATGGAGGACTGGACTGGGAAGAAGGTGTATGCAGAATACAGCAGCTTCCACCTGGAGTCTGAGAAAGAGGGCTACAGGCTGAGACTTGGTACCTACCAAGGCAATGCTGGGGACTCCTTCAGCAGTCACAATGGCAAACAGTTCACCACACTCGATCGCGACAAGGATGCATTTTCTGGTAGGGTGAATGCTTGAGGAGTTCCAAATAGACTTATAAGTTTTAGTATTATGACAAAGTCTTCTTTGTCCATCACACCTGTTGATTTCTTTGTGTCTCTCTTCTCTAGGCAACTGTGCCCACTTCCATAAGGGTGGCTGGTGGTACAATGCCTGTGGCCAGACCAACTTGAATGGTGTCTGGTACAGTGGGGGAGTTTACCGCAGCAAATTTCAGGATGGAATTTTCTGGGCAGAATACGGAGGTGGTTTCTACTCGCTCAAGTCAGTGCGTCTCATGATCCGACCAATCGACTGAAACCTCCGAATGCAACACCGTCTCCCCTCCACATCTTTATCTACCCATCAAACGACTCTGTAAAAGCACAAGCAGGACTCTCTGCCATCTTTCATCTGTGCCTTGTAAAAGAGAGAGGAGGAAGAGATGGTGGCGAGTGTTTATAGCCAAAAACTAATGACTCTAACAGTCTGTGCAGTGACTGGATCCAAAGTTGAGACAGAGATGGAAGACTGATGCCATTGAACTCTTTAACTGCTCTTCTTCACCTGCCAGTCTGGAAAGTAATGGTCCATCAAACTCCCCGAAACCTTTCAGTATTAATCTAAAGTGTTTTATTTTACTCACTCATTATGTAATAAAGGGAAATGGTCATTTACTTAAATGGGACTCCTTCTGAGCAGCTAATGGTGGCTTTCTGAAGGTAGTGGTAACCATAAATGGGGCCACAATCGGGCCAACCAAATAGGTTTTGTCTGGACTTCTGGAGTACCCTTTGACCCCAAACATAAAATCAACTCATGCAACAGTGCTGTTCAATGTGCATATGATGAGCTGGCTTTGTTATGTACATATTTTTGGCTTTACTTGTGAATGTTAATTTAAGAGGTGTGATTCTACTCAAGCCACAATGATGTCCCTCTGCCATTCATTATTTATCAGTGTATTTATAGTAAGCATAGACCTGACGATTTTATATCTAGCCCTGTAATAATGCAATAATTTTGTCATATTGAAATGCATTAATGGCAGTTGTAAAGAAGTGGGTTTATGAGTCCACACAAACACACACACACAAGTGGATGTCCACTTCAGTGGAGACATACACTGTCAGTTTCTATGTCAAAATAAATCATTGAATTCCCTAAAGTTTTACATTCTTCACTGAGCAACAGTCTGACCACTGTCAATTACAATAAAATCAATCTAAATATAAATGTAAAAATTTAAATTTCAGCTATGCCTCCATTAATCCAGAATGGACACCAAATCTAATCTATCTGACCCATTTTAAATTAATTTCAAGCCATCAAGGCACTGGAAGTCAATGGAAAAATAAAAAAAAATAACTGTCACCCCTATGGAAATCTGCATTTGGATCTCTCTTTTGAAAGGAAGTAGCCAAAAGCAAATAAAAGGTTTTGAAAAGCAAAAGACAGACTCAAAGAGGCCAATTTTACTAAATTAAAGCAATGACAATGGTTATATTAAGTGATGGTGTAAAAGATGAGTTTAAGTCACATGAAAATTCCAGATAATATGAGTGATAAAGGCAGGAAACAGAATGGAAGGATCACATTTAGGGTCAGTATTTTTTAAATAATTGCTTTCTGAATTTTTGGAGACAATAAAATGGGGGAGGTCATAGTGACCTAGACATTTCACCCCCAAAAAATCGAATCATCACCCATACTTGAGTCCATCTGTGCAAAATTTCAGGAAACACTCTCAGGGCATTCCTGAGATATCAGGGTCATAATTATGGAATGGGCTCACAAACAACCTAAAAAAAACACACACAAGCCCTCGGGCCACAGCTGCTGCAGAGGCAGGATCAATTAAATTGGGATTGTGAAAAATATTAACATGTCCCTGCTCAGTAATCCATGTTAGTCTATGAGTAAACTCTTAACAGCTCACACAGAAAGAAGAGAACACAGGGGGTGTAGTGGGACAGAGAGGTAAGAGGGACTGTTAGTATGCTTTAAACAAAACCAGGAGGCTGGTTGTTGTACTTGTTGTACGGACGCCCTCACGATGAACAGCTCGTCAAATGTTTCGAGTGCTTCTGGAAACTCCTCCCCGAACCATCTTTTCCACATCAGTTTGGGGAACTGTGTCAAACCATTTCTGTCTTTCATCTTACAAAGAAATCCAACTCTGGAGTCACACCCCGTTCCCACTGCAACCGGCCAGCTGGGTTTGGTTTCTATCGCCTGCTTTTATCACTTCACAATTTGTTGCAATTATGTGTACAGCTGATTGCAGCATGATGAAAACCTTCCAGGAGACACTGCGAAAGACTCTCAGCCAATATAACCATCGTTAATCTCATCACCCCGCACTGACACAGCAAGTGTGTGACCAACAAACAGTTGTGACCCAAATCACCTTTTATTGTTTTGTTTTGTTGTGTGTCAAGTCACAGTTAAGGTATAACAACTACTTGTCTTTCTCTGCTCATGCTACGTGGCAAGATTTACATAAAGTCAAAGGATAACGAGTCGGGAAAGAGTGAGAGAGAGAGAGAGAGAGTGTGTGTGTGTGTGTGTTTTGTCACAGTGGTGCCATACATTTCTGTGGGCTCTTTGTCCTTGCACGATTAGCTGCAGAACAGGAACATGTTCATTTATAAAGGCCGCTCCTGTGGTGAGCACAAACAGACGGTGGCTGTGTCTGCTGAGCCGAATTAACAGGTCAGAGGTCAGACACACATGTTCAACTGTGATACAAATGCATCACTGTGTAACAACCAAGAGCAGACATAAAGTTCTTTCTTTAGCTTTGTTATCACCCCCCCACTACGTTACCAATCGAGCAAATATACCATATTTATGGTTATTTTCTGTCTTTCTGTGTGCCCTTTAGCTGCGGGTTGAGATCTCGAAGCAATCGAGGTGAACGCATTCTGTCTTTGACTCCCTCGATCTCGGGAGAATCTGGTGGATTTATGAGAGATGGGAACGTCTGAAAACAAGAGAGTGGTGATTTCCATGCCGTGTGCCAACTTGGCTCAGTGCAGCTCTGAGAGCAGCCAGCTGGTCACACATCACACATCCACACTCATAATTGACAAGCTGAGAATGTAAGAAAACTCACACATACCCTTACTGAGATTTGGAATATATATATATATAAAAAAAAAAAGACTTGTCACACATCACTGATATGCTTAAATTCTCAGTGAGGACATACAGTAAAGCTGGCAATCGTGTGCCATTAGACAGCATTAGATTTGCGCTCCTCTCACGGTCCACCATTACGTCCAGACTCCCGTGACAGAGCACAGTGGGGATAATGGGTGGTTAAAAGTTTCTGTAACGACAAACAGACTTTGGAGCTTGCTGTGTTTGTTTTGCGAACGTCTAAGTTGGAGTCTCACAGCAGCAGCTATGATACAAGGCTGATGGTAACGGAAGAAAGTTGCAGCAGTGAAGAACATCAAAGTCAAAAAAAAGAACAAACAGTGCGGCAATAAAACCATGCATGAGTGTTTTCACTGCGCAACCCATAAAGGGATTCTTTTGTGATGTCATTCTTGTGAGCCAAAGAAAGAAAGGGGTGGATAAATATATGGAGAGGAAAAAGACATTTATTATTATTATTATTTTAGTTTTCCCTCCCTGATTCATGTGTTTGTCCCAAGTGAAAGAAAATGTTTCACAAAAGAACACAAAAACAAAAAGGCAGCATTGTCAGAGAAACAGAGCAGAATGGAAACACAAGAAGAACATTAGAGAAGAAATGTGACTGCCTGATGACAAAATCCATGAGATAATTATGTGAGGGGAAACCAAAAAGCACTTCTCCATGCCGGTTTTATTCGAGACACACACGCATACGCACTTTGTTTCTAAACCCTGACACCTGTCCTTAGATTAACATTTAAACAGCCCATTAAGACTGGAAGCAGACAGCCTAAAAAGATCAGTGCACGGTTCAAAGATCAAACCTCGAAGCACGAAGAGAATGTGTGTGTCTTACCTAGGTATGGAATACAGGACACCATGCTTTGGCTGCTAATGAAGTCTCTCAGACGTTTGTAGTTGTCTTCCTTGGACATCAAGTAGTCCAGTCGATCAAACGTTGCCTTGTCCTTCCGACTGAGTAACTATGAAGTTCAGAGAGAACAACAGAAGTTAGATACAAGTGCATTTTGTCTAAGAACCAGAAATAAAGAATTGAAAGACAGACAAAGAGACAAAAACAGTGCTTTATTTATTTATTTATTTATTTATTTATTTATTTAAATCGGAGCTAGCTGTTGGTAAAGCTGTTTGTTCTTGTGTGTCAGACTTCTGATATTTTAATACAAGTCCCGTATTTTAGTGTCAGCATTAAATGCAGTCATGTTGTTTAGTCATTGCAAATAAGTTAGAAAGCACACAGTGGGGAATAGCTTTCAGAAAGAAGGGCTGAACAATTTGGGTAAAATATTTGATTGTGATTTGATTTACGATACAAACTTTCATGTCAAGTTTCAGTTCAATATCTCCACTGTTTTTATCAACTTGAGGCATTAGCATTAACTACATCATACACAAGGATACAACAAAGAACTTTTCAAATTAAGCGCATTATTTGAAACTGTGATTTCCATTTGAAAACTAATACCTGTTAACCTAAAAGGGAGCACATTTCTAATCCCCTTAATGAAGATATTCATCTTAATAAACAGTAAATATGAAACACACTTAGTTTGCATGCTTGCAATGTAATGGCTTGCAGCAGCAACAGATGCTTAATTGCAGACTAGTTTACCGTGTGACCACGTCGGCACAGTACAATCAAACAGAGACAAGTGAGAGTGAGAACACACTCCAGATCAGTGGGTAGCAGAGAAATCGCCCAAGAGCTGCTTTCGAACTGCCAATAAAAACAAGAGGGAGAAAGTGATAGGACTACTGTTCAGTACCTAACCCCGAGATACTAATGACAGCTGCGAAGATGAAGAGTGTGTATTCTTTCCAACAATACTATTCACAGACACATGGTCAAAACAATCTGGTTTTGTTTTTTGTGGAGCAGATTCTAAGAAACTTCCATTATTACATCAGAGCATCATTATTTGATCCTCATCTTCAACAGAAACACTGACGTAGACGCTCTGTTGCTCACACTTTCCTAAAAATGAATACTGACAAAATATGTGTATGAAAAACACATCGTTCACCTTTCAGTCAAACTGTATGTGGGCTTAAGGAATTTCACTAGGGGGCAAATGATAATATTATACAGGACATTCCATCTTAAAAAGTGGACTCTGAATGTTACAAATAAATCTTCCTTTTTAGCATATGTAATTGAATTTCTAGTTTTTATTAACCTATATTTCCAGTGTTTTGGTCCACATCTGTTTGACATCCCTGTTTATTCACATCACTGGCTTTCAAAGTAAGATAAATATACTCACCGCCCATGTTTTGGTGAGCCTGAAGATCGGAGCGCTTTGTAAAGCGGACACCACAGCCATAACCGCATGGAGGTTGTTCATGTCACACAGTTTCTGGAAGTTCAAAGTGTACGGAGCACACAAGTTGAGTTCACACTGCAGGCCTTCATAAGAACATGAATAACAATGTCACATTGTGCGTAAACTTTGCATACCTTGGCAGTGCGAATGTACAGACTCAGCACCTCCGCTCTGATCTTCAACGTCTGTGCGTGGAGGATTTCTCTAACCACCCAAAAACTCGTCTGAAAAAAACCACACGCATACACAAAGAGATTAAGGCACCGAGCAACACTCCCACAACAGAGGAATCATACACCCAAACAGACATTAACTGACGTCACCTGCAACCAGGCACCTGCTCGACAACACCAGCTGTCAATCACACCGGCTTTCACGCTAATGTGCCATATTTAATCCTCATCTTCCACTAAATGAGAACAAAACTGACACCATGTCTGGTGAAGAGTTGAAAGTAGTGATTGATACATTTACTCCCAAGGAAAATGTTGACTGACATAATAAATCAAGTGACGACTAGAGGTTCATTTTACTAGACTCACATGTAAACGGAGCTCGTTTTGAAACTAGCGGAGTCGCCCCCCCCCCCTTTTGTCTGACTGCTACTTGGCTTCCATTTTCCAAAAAGGAAGACAACGTTCATTATTAGATACAGTCTTTGAGAGGGACTACTGATGACACACTTACAGGTCTGCACACAGTCATAACATCTGTGGGGCAAAACTACTATTATGTGGAGAAGGAGAGCACTGGGCAGACTGCAAACAGAACTGCAGAGAAATAAAAAAAACAAGAGCCGTGCAGGACAATTCAACCATTTCCAACTGATTACACAATAGACACACACCATAACTCCCAAAATGTCAACTGAGAAAAAGGGAGGAAGCTTTGTATACATGTGTGTTCAGAGTACTTGGCCCGATCAGGAGCGGTGTTAGAGATTTGACTCTGGGGAGATTGTTGGTTAGCCAAAGTTCTGATTACACATACACACACACACACACACACTGACAAGTCAGTGCATCAATCAGTGTTTAAGCTCTGGGGAGCGAGGGAATGGAAAGAGGAAAAAAGGGAGGAGAATAAGAAGAGAGGAGGTAATGGGAGGGAAGTTAGCGTCAATGCCACAGGGCTCAGAGCCCACTGCTAGCTGTCTGCACATTGTGTTCTCAGTGATTCCCACAGAATCAAGTACCAATTATGGTATTAGCTGCTTTATTATCATCAAAAATCAACCTTCGACAGGTTAGTGACGTTAGTTCATTTCATATGTGTGATTGGAAAGATCAGCGAGACAACCAAGACATACACTGAAGTCCAGAGACTGTATTTGACTACGCAAATGTGCACAGAAATTCTTTTGCCAGCTTTTTTGGTTCTATCTTGAGCGATAGGATGACATGCAGACGGCGCACGGTGTGCACACCCAATCCATCTTCAATGCATCCTTAGATCCTTGAATGTTTAAGTCCCCCCATTTAAAGGTGGTTCGAGGACGCATGTGGCCACATTCTTGAGCACACATGACAGCAGTCTGGCTCAGGACACGTAAGAACCCGCCTCCGCAACTGATTCCCTGCAGTTTTACAGTAAATTGAAAGTGTTTTACAGTAATCAGCATCTATGTTCATTTATTTAAACCAACACCACAAAATGAAAGCAGAAGAATGCAGGATTTTTACCATAAATTAACAGCTTCGGGGTCTCCACTCCACTGTTTGTTAGCAGAAAACCAGCATTGCAAGATCAGGGTCATCAGAATCGGGAGTCCTTGAAAAGTCTCGGGTCTCACGAGAAACACAAATTGCTTTACAACACTATACACACCCCCTAGCCAGGAAGCAGGTGTAAGATAAAGGCAGCGATAGCATAATTTTAGGTGTTCTTCATGGTGGAAGCGACAAAAAAGAAGCCGAGAAAAACATTGTCGGAGGAAGCAAGGAAGCGGAAACGACAAATGTAAACACCGGACCGGCTATTTTGGAATTGTGAGACTTAAAAACACAGAAGCTCGCAAAACTAATGCCGACCGACATGGTCATGGCTCCTCCTCTTGTGTTCGCCGGCTCTGTTGAAAACAAATGCACGTGGCCAGAAGAGGGGAAGGTAGGGAGGGAGTGTTAGCGGGGAGTTTTTACGACGGTGAGGATAAAGCAGTAAATGGATGGATGTTGGCGTCATAAATTGTTTTTTCTTAAAAAGCAACCAGACTTGCAAAGTTCCACTTTAACACTGTTATCTTCTCTCCAATAGATAAAACATCTTTCATGTTACAGCAGCATGAGTAGTGGTTTGATTCACTCATCACCTCCCAACTCTCTCTCCCTTTTATTGGTGCAGACACACAATGACACATAAATACTGTCAGACCCTTTGAAAAATGTAATTTTGTTGTGGAGAACAAAGTTTAATAAAGTGTGAATGCTCAGGCTTAACGCTGTCAGTATGTGATTTAATCATAATCTGTTCACACGGCAAACTTTGGAAAATTTCTTCAAGTCATCCAGAGGTAATGACTGGACACAGTGACTATGCACACACTGTGGGTCAAAGAGATGGAGAGGGACAGTAATGAGACAAGCAGAGACGGTTCTTTCTCGGCAAAGACGCCATCACTGTGACAAGATCTGTCCACAGACAGACACATGCACAGAAACAGCTATGCTGGCTTCAAAATGAGTGGAATTAATGTTGATTAAAATAAACAATTGTTCAGATAAGACAGGCCGACTGACCCTCAGCTGTCAGACAACTGGGTTGTTTGAGGAAAAAAAATGGAGACACTGGGGAGTCCAGAGATAAATTCACTCACTCACTCCCTCCCTCTCTGACTTATATACACATGATGTGCATATCACGCTAATTTCAATCTATTAGGGTTGTGTTTTGCCAGAAAACAGCCATGTGTGTTTAATATTTCACATGAAGAGGTCTAAAGAGAAGATGAGGGAGTGATGAAAATGGACAGAAGATACACAGATGGTAAAATCTTATTTCCATTGGCTTCAAATTTAATTTGCATCCCTTTCTTTGAGACGGTGACCTCAATGTAAAAACATGAAAATCTGGGAGCGCTACCAGAAGGGAGGTTCACATTCCACCAGAGCAGTTTAAATAGATTTAAAAAATGTGCTTATCCAGATAAGGCAAAATGGACACTGGATAATGTTTTATGTAAGATTTTCCTTCTTTCCATTTTTATGTGTTCTTATTAATCTTTCGTGTCTCGGTTTCATAATATTGTACTATTTATTATTATTTGTTAGCAGCATAACTCAAAAAGTAAAGGACAGATATTTTATTATATTTTTGTCCATGAAGACTACTTTAAAAAGAATTTTAAAGTAGGATTTAAAAAAACCAAAAGCATGTACTATCACCTCAAATAGGTCTATGTTACCGTGCAGTTTGGTTAAAAATCTTAATAATAATCCATAATAACACTGTGAGAAACCAAGTGGCCTTACTGGAGTGCTTTCTCTAGTTACCAATAATGTGGTTTTCGGTAACTTTATGACCTTGTTCATTTTTTATAAGCACATTTGTATATTTTCTCTTTTTAAAAGGTTGTAGTATGAGTAAAGAGCCCAAGATAAATGTCCTACACCGTGGGACAGTAAAGTTCATATTTAATCATGAAATCTACCTTCCACCCCGAGTGTGCAGTGGACTGGAGTTTCCATTGACTGTAAAGTGTGATTTCGCTCTGGGAGCAAAAACATGCAGCAGCTTCACATTCACTTTCCTCAGTGTTTTAAAGTGATATACGAGGTCAGTCTGGACAAAATTCACTACACCACAGGGGGGTTCATCACAGAATATGTGTCTGCATCTGCCTGGGCCTACGAACCTGTGCAAGGATATCATTATTAATGATGACAATTATCTAAAAAGGTGTACATCAGTGTTAACTCGGGGAGCGTATGGGGATATGGAGACTGTGCAGAGTCTGTATGAATGCCACATCATTTCCTGACCTGTGTATGGCTTCAAGAACGGAGCTGAGAGTCCCCAGAGATTCAATTATCATAAATAAATGGAAGCAGACAGCTCCAATTACAAGCTTATAGTTGGGTATCAACCAATGTTATGGCCTGAGATCAAGAAAAGATGTGGTTGGATCAAAGATCTGCCCAAAGACAGGGACAATAGCTGGCTGGCAGACATGAAGTATTGGCTAGTCAAAGGTCATACATGAAAACCAACAGATATTTTTAGAAACACTGGTCCATTACTGGAGTAAATTGATGGTGCTGCTTTTCCCAGAGTCTTAAGATTTGTAGACTTAGGTTAGGTTAATTGTAGACTCTAAATTAACTGTAGGTGTGGATGAGTTTGAATGGTTGTCTGTTGTATGTTGGCCCTGGTGGTGTCCCCTTCCTCTGGCCCAGTGTCCACTCCATGTTAGGTTCTCCATGTCAAAACGACAGCGGAATTCTAATTCTTATTATTCTGGATAAAATATGTGCAGTTTAATTCGTTTGCAAGTTGCATATTTGTTCGGCGATCAATACAAAGCGTCTTTGATGTTGTCTCTTTGCTGCCTGCTGTGGCAAGTGATCTGCTGCTTAACTTGATGCATCGCCATCAAAACTGGAGACTGAATGAAGAGGACATATTGCTTCAGCTCATGCCGTGGAGCTCTCTGGGACTCTCAGTTGAACCAATCCAAGTACTAAATTCCAAGAAAGCTCATTTTCCTTGGCTCTAAGTGGCTAAAAAAAAAAGTGTGTAGCTACTAGCTAACATCTTGAATCAGTGTTTGGGATTTGCTACACATGAAGCAGTTTCCACAGCGACACATTCTGGTTAGACTGGCTCATATTTATACTGGAGGGCAGTAAAGTGGAATTTAAAAAACCTGGAAAAAAGACTGGAGGGGGATTAAAGGGCAATGCTACCCCTTACATCATAACCCACAACTTCCTGTTGATGATTTGACAGGGAACCAAGGGAGTGTGTCGTGCGCACTCCTGCAAACACTTGGAAATGTTCTACACATGCTGCAAAAAACCTCAGCCAAAATCCAGCCGGTGTAAAATAGCGTGCCTTTCTTCACGCCTGTTTTACTTGGGTACCATGTATGAGGTATATGACTAGCAAAGGAGATGTGGAGGGAATTAAAACAACCTCCTCTGGGGTAGCTACAGTGATGATTTGGTACTTGGAGGATGAAGGAAGGGGGTACAATAGAAAGAGGTGCCGTAATCTTTCCGATCTTTCATGGCCAAGACTCATAAATCTTTAACACCGCATGTTCAAAACGTTCTTTACGGACTTTCCTTTTGGATAAGAACTGAGGGAAATACTGAGGTGCAAACTGTATATGTGTCTCACCTGGTTGAACCTGCGAGTGAAGGCCACGACGTTTGGAGCAGAGCTGTGTTTCTCCTTCTTGTTCCAGCCGCAACTTGACAGCTCCTAAAACACACAAATAAACAAGGGAAATTAAACATTGTGCACAGGTACATAAAACCACTGTGTATCATCAGTATTTCACTGAATGTATTTAACAGTCTCTTGTCAGAGGTCACTCAGTGGGAAGTGGAGAAGAGAGACAGTGCAGGACATGACAGCAGAGAAAAGCAGATGAGGAGGAAAAGGAAGAGAGGCCGGGGACGGTATTCAGTCAAAGACTCAGTCACAGTGATGAATGAGTGGAAAAACAAACAGGTAAAGCAATCCAGGAACATGTACTGCCTCTATTCAACGCTAACTGTCTCAATACCATTTCCTGTGCACAGTTTTGTGGCAATAAACGACTAAAATCTCACATTTTAAACCAACAGTATGTCAAGAACCATAACATATGTTTAGAACATTAAGTTATCGTTAAAATAAATATAATGTATTATTTTAAAATGATCAAATCAATTTCCCATTTCACCACATTTAGTAGCAGCAGCTGGGGAGCGCAGCAGAGCTGATGGTGATCTCACTACACTTCAGTGTAAGAACACCAGTGACTCTGGAGCTTTATCAACACTGAAAACTCCAACAATACAGATAGTCACTTTGTACTAGACTGGGCCACTGTCCTCAGTGATGAGGCGAAGACAGGAGACCACACATATACTACAAGGGGAACCCAGACCTCCTTTGGCCCCACGGACTATTCAGAGGCCAGGGACACTGACGCAACAATCGGAAAAATGTTGCGCAAGCTCTCCTCCTCCTAATCCCTGCCAGGCCCAGCCGACAGACTTGGGCTACAATATGAACAGCTGAATCGGGCTGCAGCTCCTCGACATGATCCTCCCTGTGAGACAGTCTGGAAGCAACGACCTCCACCAGGCCACTCACAACTTTGGAACCAATCAGGACGTCTACTTTCAAAGATAAGTCAAGCTCATTCACCGGTGAGTCTGAGTCGTTGGAGACAGCCAGCAGGGATAAAAATGTAACCTCCATCAAATGCAGATGTTAAAAACAGACGCTCAGGCGTGGGCGAGGTGAAGACTCTGGGCTTATATTGCTCGAGTCAGGTTCGGACGATTGTAGCTGGACCAGGATTCAAGCACCGACAGGGAATCAATTTGTTAAATCACGTGTGCCTGCCTCTGCTATGTTAGGTGCTATCATCCAGGTGAATGTAGTAGTAATGTGATTCCAGTTTGCATTATCTGAGTGTGTTTTAGATATCTTGATTTAGTAGAATTTCAGTAGGACTAACATGTTAACATGTATTTCCATGTTAACATCCGGGTTTTAACACGGCATATTCAAGATTCAAAGTGAACACACAATAACGTCATCAGGCAGCACATAAAAAAGGACAATATAATAAAATTAAATAGAATAATAATCTGATATATGCAGTGTAATAGAAAAAAGTGAAACTTAACGTGCACAATTACAGTACAGGTCAGGTGCAGTTTATGAATGTACATAAAAGGTAATCTATCAAAAAACAGAAGTTAGAAAACAGACATTCAGTCCTGAGACTAGGCATGTATTGCCTGAATCAGGATGAGGATAACAGGAGAGGGGAAAAAGGGATACAGTGGATAGAAGACGAAGACATTGAGACCATGAAAGACAACTGTTGAAGATCCAACAGCATCTTCCCACAAGGTTTACAAGCCAGTCGGTGTTTAAGCGTGTCATACTTTGTCACACGATGTATCTAAACCAGTGTGTGGGAGACTCGAGCTCATCTCACCAATGAGACATCAGTGTTTATTTAAAAATCTGTCCTTCTTTAAAAAATAAGCACTGCCTTCCGTCCTTCCTGTCTGCATATGTGTGTGTGTGTGTGTGTGTGTGTGTGTTTGTTATCATGTCAATCATCATTTTCTCCAACTTTCACACACGTATGGTGATGATTCTGAAACAAAAACTTTCCATAGTGGCTGAGAGACGGATGAGTTTGCGGGTTTCACAGCCCGGATGACCACCTGACCACCCAGGTAGGCAGTTCACCCAAGAAGACACACACAGACACACACACACAGAGAAGCGCCGCTATGCCTCCCTTACACAAAAAGACCACATCATTTCAACAACTGTCACTACCACTTCAACACCAAGACCACCTAGGTCTGCCTTCTAATCTAACATCCATCTACAGTAATTTATTCTACAGTCTGTGCTGAGCTGTTGAGTCATAAGCAGCACTACACAACAAAACAGCATGAAACTGATCCTCGGCCTCTTCAGAAATTGTTTAATTCATTTAAGTTGTGATACTTTATAGTCTCGTTTCACATTTAGACATTAAAAGCTTAAAAAAGGCTTAATGTTTTAAGTCTCACAACAGTTTAGACTTTCGAGGCCGACTCTGACAAGGCAGCGATGGTAAAAAAGAAAGGAGTTTTACATGTTGCAGTAATGATGAAATGAAAGGAGAGAAAAAAAAAAAGCTCCACCAAACCACAGACAGTCTGTCATTTCCACACTCTGTTCTGGCTGAGCAGCCTTTTCATTTAAGCAGTCCTGTGAGTCTCTTACAGGCCGACTCCATCTACACATATGGTTAGCATGAGGAAAACTAACGTCAACTCTGGTTACAACAGCGGTCGGATACTTATAGCCCAATATCGAGCACCTAAACACTTCCAAAATAAAACTTTAAATTATCACTAAATATTTCACATTTAAACCCATGTGTAGACCAAACTATGGTTCACAAATACATCGTATGAAGTATTATATAAACAGAGGTGCATGCTGAACTATACAAGGCAGAGCCACAAATTACAATGACCTCATGTGAGATTTCCCCCATGCAATTCCTTTGGTTTTTGTCGTCGCTGTAAACAGAAAAGTCAATAACTGTTGAGGTCGTAGAGAACATTGAAGAGAGCACTGGCAAAGACAGGAGAGACTGAAAAAGATGAACATGATGGAAAAAAGGAGGGATATGAGGAGGTGAGGAAGTGGGACTGAAATAAGAAGTTTGTCGAGTGTGTCAAGTTGTATTGGGAAGGCCTGAAGCAGAGGAAAACTTAGAAAACACATAGAAAACTTGTTCTCTTTTGTTTTGGGCAAATGGAAAAGAACAAGTAAACACAAGAGAAACTGATAACTGAGAGGAAATAAGAAAAAACAACCTGCACCGTTGTCTCAGTCACACATCTACTAATATAGATCCTGCAGAGACGTTCGTGCAACAAGAGACAGGGTCCGTACTTTTCAGTGCACACCATGGGAATGATTACTTTTCCAGGAGCTGCAATATTTCAGTACATGCTCTCCATATGATTCTAATGTTGGTACAGGCCATCTGTCATGGCTACCTAATCCAGACTTGGCATTGTTTTTACAGCAAGACCGCATTGTGCATAGGAATAATTACATACACAAATAGTGTATTGTACACTTTGAAGGTAATATTTTCTCCGCATTTCACTATAACAAATGTGCATGGATCAGTGTGCCGACAGGCTGTGGGGCAAAAGGTAAATGTCACAGCAGTAATGAAACACTATGCATGTCAACTGCCACGTTGAGAAAGATTTTAGAAATATTATTCAATCCCCACACAAGGAAACAACATGTGTACAGAGGTGCAAGCGTTACTTGCCTCCATTCCCTTCGCAACTCACATGAGACTTCCAGTCTGGTCAGAGGAGTTCTCCTCTGGGGGCTCAGACATGAGGGACAGACATACTTCTCTGAAGAACGTAAAAAGCAACCCGATATCTATTCCCTGAGAGCTGAGGCGAAACTTGCCAGGCAAATCCACTAAATTACTTACTTGGCTGTCGTCCTGAGCGTGCGTTAAAGACAAATGCAACCCGCTTCCCGCTTCATGTCCCTTTACATCACTAAGTCTCCCTTTGCTTTTCAGCCTCTATTTCATAAACATGCAGCTGTAGATCATCAACAGCGTGTCTGATTATGGAATTAGAAATGGCTCACAGCGGCTGGAACGAAATATCCCGGGTCTTTTATTTCATCACAGTTCCTATACCCCTTTTCACTTGGACATTAGTTCTCGTCTGCTCAGAACCAGTGACTGTAACAAATCATGCAGAATCACTGCATCATAAATTTACACTAGACAACAAGATTTAGCGACAGATCGCTTGCATCCTTTTCCCTCCCTCCCTCCCTCCCACTCTCTGTATGATCCATCTTGTCATTTTAATAGCATTTAACTTTACAAACCAACCGCCAAGAGACACATCGGGGATTCAGCTATGGGCTGTGGATTGCTCTGCAACTATGGATTACTTTACCTTAGAAATAACTTCAGCTGTTGCCATGATTTTCACCATTTTTCCTCCCTTCAAAGAACAAGAAAATCGAGCATTGCGCTGACGACAGTCGGTTACGTGAATGGGGTAAACAACGCTCCGCTGCTGATGACAGTCTATTACGTGAATGAAGTAAACACCAGTCCTCGTGCATGGCAGGGTCTTATGAGCTGTCACTTATGTTCTATTAAAACCACGTGTGTTTAGATTCGATGTTTGTCTCAAGTCTGCTGTGTCAGAGTTTCAAACTTCCAGCTTTAATATTTTAAATCTGTCGACCCCTTGAGGCCTTTCAAATGTTGGTTAAAATACCGGACCTCTCCAGTCATTACTTTCCCCCAATTTGTACTGTACATATCCCACAGTAAGAGAAAAGAGCTTAGTGAGAGTGAGCCATACTTCCTGGCCAGACGTAACACCATCTTTTCACACCGTTTTAAGTGTCTCCATCCATGGTCCTCATGTGAATTATTTATTGCCACTGTGACAGACGGTTATCATTTCTTCCTCATCCCAAGTTTTTCCAGCTGGACCTTTCAGGCTCTGCTCCATAGCAGCATTGGAAAATTCAAGTTAATGAGATCCTCTGTCCCAGTCAATCCTTGTTTGATTAAAATTTGTGTGTCTATGTATCATTGACCCATGTATGAAAGAACTGTACAACACATCACAAGCATGGACATGGTGTACTCTTTTTTCCCCCCCCCACACAATTGCCCACATTCACATTCGTATGATATGAAAACATTATTCTAAAGTAGTCATGGTAATAATGGGAATTACAGCTGCTTTGGAAGAACAGTAAAATCAGAGCAGAACATTGAAGTCATGCAGAGGACGACATTCGCAGTGTATAGTTTTTTAAGTCTCCAGATACAGTGCAAGTTAGGTTAAGCTGATGTATCTTCACTGTAAGTCTGCAGTAAAACAAGTTTAAATCACTAAGACATGAGAATAAAACCACTTGAAAGTAACCAATTGGGAAAAAATTGTCTAATTTGTGGCAACGGAACAAATAAGATTCTACATGAATCATAATGACCAATGAAAGGTTGACTTTTTCACTGCCTTTTTCCCCACTCTGGCCACATCCACACTGCCCCATTTTCATTTCGAAACACATCAACTCTGCTATGCACTTGATGCCAATCCAAAAATGCCAAAACTTGAATAAAGATCCAACGAATCCGTTTTGAAATGGATTTGAAAAATGTAGCTGGTCATCTGAACATAGCCAGAGACCTCGGAGAACAGTTACCTGCACATTCACTTCCTGATTTATTCAGACATGCCCTGGCTACGCCTGCTATGCAAACAACTGCAAATTAGAAGATTTGTTAACTGTTTTCATTTTTAATTTTACATTTCCTTTTATTGCGGCATGCAAATTGAATTTAGTACTAAAATGGGCTCAATGTCAGGAAAAACACCAATGCACAGCTAACCCAAGAATGAGATTTGATATTTTTTGTATTCAGTGAACAGCATGAAACAGAAGGTATGAACCAGCACACACACCTGATTTTACCATCAAGTGTCTGCAGGACTGAGAGCAGTGGAAACTCAAGCGGAGTTCAGTTCAGTGACAGCAAGAAAAGCCCCAACTAATGCCTTCTGTTCCTGCCAAGAGGCTGCTGGTCACTCTATGTTCTGTGCACTCGCTTCCTCTAACCCCAGACTGCAGCGTTCACCTCCTCGTCAGCTCTTCCCCTCAATCAAACCAGTGAGAGAACAAAAGTCTTTCCCAAACCCCGCCCCCCATCCCCATGTTTTTCACTTTCCCTTGCATCGCTGATCTCTCCACATGGAAACAAGTGAAACCACATCCCTGACCACCTGACATGTAACTCTTCACCCACAACTATTATTTTCCAAATTGCTAGATTAGGGACTTAACTACAGGGCCACATTTTCTTTAGGCTTGTAAATCCCACTTACTTAGTCAGTCAGTTGAATCAGACTAAACACAGGACGGAAGTATTTATGAAAAACCTTTGGTAGACCCTGTGTAATCTTTGGCTTGGTGGAATTAAGACCACGGGGATAGGGTCCAGACTTCAGTGACTTCTTTCTGAGTCAAGAAACAGCAAAACTACAAAGACAACTGAGGAACAAGTCTCAAAATAACTGAGGGCCCAAGGCCAGTCCCTGACTCCCCAGTCTGCTTATAAAAAGTCCATTTTAACAACCGGATGGACGTGGGATCCCAATAGGTCACTGATAGAGTGTGTAACCGGTCAGTCAGAATTCAAAGTAAATGTGCAATCCTATGGTTATTTGTGAGGCTGTTTTTGAGAAAAATTTAAAAAAATGGAAATCCTGACTCACGTGTCTTTTGTCCTCCAGCAGGGAGCTCCATTGTTTTTATGTCTGTTTTGTATTTGTAATTTGCTACTAAGACTATGTTCACATTCAAAATATTGTGCAATTATTACAGCTCATACATGAAGGTATAAGCTTCTTGCATCTGAGCTTTCATGTGAACACAACTGCCCTCTGAAACAGCTGCATGGAATCAGATATGACCACCGGTTGGATAATATATCTGATCTAGGACCACATAATGAAGTGACACAAATCCGATTTAAAAAAACAAAACAAACCTGAACAGATGTTGGAATTTCTTTGTTTACACAGCACTAAAAAATTATCTGATAAAAAAAACCCAAAAAACACTAGATTTTAATCACTTCAGCCTGGTAATCTGAATGAACCTAATGTTAGATCAACAAAATAAAAAGCAGGCTGCTTACAAATGACCTATAATGCTATAATGGTTTCAAATGTCAGTCTTCTGCTGCTCACTGGTCTCCGTGCCTGTATTAAACCAACAAAAACTCAAATCTACTTTTACTGGAAGTGATTGAATGTTGAGGCAGGCGGTATTTTCTTGCAGAGTGGAGACGAAATCAATCAGGAGACATGAGTCATAGTATTTTGTTTTGTTTAAACAACGTGGACAGCAAGCTAAACAGGAAATGTGGCTTCCATGAATCACGTTTAACTTGAGAGGATCGCGTTAATTCTACAGGTCGTGTTTGATTAAAAGCTCCTCTCCTTGTCAAACATGTGTGCCTCTTTATTCCAAGGTGCAAATTAGTGAGAAAGATTAATTGCAATAATAAAAATAATGACAGCAAAGTAATGTATTGTACTCTGTGTCTGTGTACATATCCATGTCTTTCAGTGTAACTAAGGGAATTATTGAAATATCTTATTACAACAAGCTTCCCAATACAAAATTGATTATTTTCCATTTTGGCTGCACAGTCAGCGTAAACATTGAAGAGGCCAGTTCATTAATTTTACAGTGGACACAGTGTAGACACTTTAATCAGAGAGTGATTAATCAAGAATCAAACCTCCATAGATAAAATCTGATTCTGTGAGAAGCGCCGCTTCAGTTCTCAGGATTTTCCATTACTCAGACACAACAAACTATTTACAAGGCTCAGAAAGGTCACCATGACATTGTTCTTTCAATTAAAACAAACTGTCTGGGACTGACATCATGCCAGGAGAGTCCGTGTGGTGCAGGCTGAGATCAGCCAAGTGTTGCACATGTGCGATCAGGGCAGTGGCCAAGTCAAAATACAGGTTACCAATGACTGCTGTCACAGAGGACAAAAAACAGGTAAATAATGAATATTTACCAACTCTCTGGCCCCATTCAGACCTAGTTTTAAAACCCATCCCCATGTTTTTTTATTCACTTGTTCACATACATGAGCACAAATGAATGTAGTCTGTCCTACGGCAGGATCAGAGACCGCTTCCTCAGTCGTTGTCCTCTGATTATCTATAGTTTCTTCTTGATTGTCACAAGACTTCTTTTACCAATCGTTAGAATTGTATTTCAAGGTACAGGAGTGCGAGTAGCGCATTGATTTTATCGCTCTCCCTGTGTCTCACACACACACACAAATGCACTGACAACAGACCCATCTGTAGAGCTAGACTCATTAAAAACACTAACAGACACAATGTGTGATTGTGTATTTGATTAAAGGGCAGGAGGCGTTTCCGACACACACTTTGATGCCAGGTGTGAACTATCCGTCAACTATAAACATGCGATCGGGTCACTGGGGACGGATGTTAATGGGGCCTCAATGAGGCAACAAAAACAAGGGGAAGAATTCCGGGTAAGGGAGTAGAAGTTCTGCAAAACTGAGATATGTGGCTCTGCAAGGGATTTCTGATTACAGCTGCGGCTGAGGTACAAAACTGCATAGTGATTGTGCAAGAAGAAGAAGAAAGACAGTGACAGTGGAGATAAGACAGCAGATTAATTGGGTAATATCTTAAATATTCATACACTCAGCAATACCTTAAAAACAGTAACTGGCTCATCCATGGAAATCGATGGCTTATTTTAATGTAATGTGATGTACATCTTATTTTGTAGGCTCATTTATTTTCCTAATGTTTCAGTTTTGAAAATTAGAATTTGATCGCCGCTCACCTCTGGCTGGATGGCTTTGAACACAGGAGCATCCATGAGGGTAATCTGGCCCTGAAAGAGATGAAACACACAATTGTTAGACTGTTTTTTAAAAAAGAAAATGTACCGGACAAACCAGAAATAGTCCAATATGAGGCCAACAATATCACAGTTCTCAATTTAAAAGTACTGCCTTTGCTAGAGGAGTTATATAATTGCACACAAGAGACAGTGTGCAGCCTTTTATGGTCAGCACATCTGAACACAACGTTGATGAGTAAGGAAAGGTGTTGTTGAGGTAAGACAGAGAGGATAAAGGGTGCCCTCTTGTGGTTGAAAAGGGTAAGTTATGAGATAAACATCTTCCAGCATTAAAGCTGGATTCTAGACATGAAGAGAAAACTGATTTATTTCAAACATTATGGAAAACATTCAGAAACATCATGTTCATCACAATCAAATGAGTCTCATTCAATATCGATGGGATTCCTGCACAGAAATCTATCAGTCCCTGCTTGGCTCTACCAAACATTATCATTATCCCCCCTCAAAATGTATATGCAAATGAAGCAGACAAGAACAGGCTCTTGCATGCATAACACACGTAAAATATTCTTACAGCATATTCTTCAGGAGTGACCTTCAGCACATCGAACACGACGGCATCAAAACTCTTCTTCAGCTCTGATGAACCCTTGTCACTGAGAGATTCTGAGCTGCTGCTCTTCTGAGGGAGGACACAAACACACACACCAATGTGATAATGCAACATATTGTTTAACAGGCCTATGGTTTTCAGGGGAAGGACAAAAGCGTACGTACAGTAGGGAGTAATATGAAGAGAAGATTTGACACAACATCCATTCTACAACATAAATGATATGGACAAAAGTATTCGGACGCCTGAACATTACACCAAAATGTACTGTAAGGACATATTCAAATATATTTACAGGACATTAATATGGAGTTGGTCCCCCTAACAGCTTCTATGTTTCATTCCATAGAGCATTCATGAGGTCAGGCACTGATGGTGGACAAGAAGACCACAATCTCTGAGCCAGTTCATCCCAAAGGATGAGGTTGAGGTCAGGACTCTGTCAGGTTCTTCCACATCAAACTTGTCAAACCATGTCTTTTTATAGTCCATGTTTTGTGCACTGGGACACAGTCATGATGGAATAAAAAAAAGACTCTTCTTTAAAATTTGGAATCATAGCATTGTCCAAAAAGCCTTGGTATGCTGAAGCGATAAGATTCCTTTTCACTGGAAACAAGGAGCCTAACTCAAGGCCTGAAAAACAGCCTCAAATGAATAATTAACAGGTGTAACCAAATGTTTTTGTCCATATGGAGTATATTTTCCTTTTAAAATGATCAGCAACCAGACCAGCATTTCATCTCTGTATCAGTTGTACTCTGCATCCATACACTTTCTGCAGTTCTGCTTATTTAAAATGAGTCTTCTCTGAAGATATTTCACCTCTCATCTAGGGAGGCTTCTTCTTCACATCTGAGCTTAAATAAATCCAGTTGCTACTTTACATTACATTACATTACATGTCATTTAGCAGACGCTTTTATCCAAAGCGACTTACAATGGAATCAAGTACAATTAGCCAGGGGTGGAATCGAACTTGCGACCATGATGTCTTTGTTACACAAGGTAGGGTCTTAACCACTGAGCCACTCCACCCCCTTCTACTTCTCAGATAATTTGGATGTAGCCTTAATCTGGGGTTTGAATAGAATTAAAGATTGGTCATATACACATTCAAGCTTACTCTGATGACGAATGCTACATGTTTTTTAAAAAAAACACCTCTCATGCAATCACAGAACATCTTTCAACACAACAAACAGAGTCCTAGAGATGCCTCACCTCAGAGACTGTTGCAGCAGTGGTGGAGATGCTTGATTGGCCATTAGGGAGGTCCATCATTCCCACACCATCCAGCTCTAGCGCAGGAGACCGCTCATTGTCTTTAAATACAGCAAAGTACACACGGCCCCCTGGAAAAACACGCATACACAAAACATTGACAATCGGTCAAGTTCACGTCACATTCATTTGTAGTAACAACACCCCCTTCTGGTTACAATGAGTTGATGCAAGTTTTCTCAGGTTGGCTTTAACGTTACTGCTTGTTGCCTTAACTACTATATTGTTCCAGCCGGGCCGGTGCACACCATATGGACACACACACATTTACAGGCTGTTGTTTCCTACATGTTACATATGGACAGGGGAGAAGAAGCTTAGGCTGAGTATTAACAGGAGATGTTCTGTGAAAGGGTTTGGAGAAGCCAGCTGTCTGTCTGTCTGTCTGTAAGAGCCACAACAGCTGACACAGCACAAGAGTATGTCCTACTGCTAGCCAGTGCCTTTCCAGACCCGCGATAACTACTTAACACAGGAAGGAAGTTGTCTTTTGTCAAGTGGCTGTCGAAGCACACCGTGTACATCCTGACGCTCTCCAGGCACTCTCACTCAGAAAAAGAGAAACTGGCCGTAATTGGGAGTTGTCTGAGAAAATAAAATGTATCAGCATTTGTTCGCTTTCCTTGATTCATGAGTGTCACGGACAAAACGGAGACTGCAGGTGTTGAATCTGCCTGAAAACACCTGTAGAGAACAGGTTCAGCTCCCGCTGAAGCATAAACAATATCTATCGGGGAAAAAACACATCTACATACAATCTACATTTGGGTAATGTAAATATTGTAATACCTCCAGTGTAATCATCAGTTACTGAATGTTGCACAGGCTGCATTTTCATGGTCTTCATTAAATTGTGCAAATAATCTCTTTTTGTTCTTCTTCATGAAGTAATTATTGAGTATCACGGCTACTAATCACGCTGAATCAAAGCTGAAAAGGGTTTATACCGACAGATCACTTGTACAATCCTTGTCTGAACCTTCATGTTAGCAAAAGAAAGACATTTAAATGGCAATTATACCTTAAGAGGGCAATACATGAATATGCCTTTGTCAGTCTAGACTTGAATATACCACAGACACTCTTCTTTGTGAAAACAAAAAGCACTAATGAAAGACAGTGATGAAAAATAAGGAGCTGCTTCAGAGTCGTGTGTGAGAGTGTGTCATTTCGGTTGGCTCCAGCCTCGAGCTTTAAGAACCAATAACTGCCTTCTACGGTTGCATTCTGCTCAGCCAAGGACAGACAACGCTCCATCATGACAACGCGCCTCATATCGCCTGACAGCAGTGTATAATTGGACAGGAAGCAATAGACAGTGTGTGTGTTTACAAGTCCATGTCTGTCTGCTGTTTATAGTTGTACATCTGCAATTACAGTACTTCCTGGTCCAACACCCATGTCTGCCTTATATAAGGTATCACTTAAGAGTTTCACTTGCACGACCCAGGACTGCGATGAATACGAACATGTGTTCATAATAACCATTGATTATCTTTTCATTAAAAATCATCCCTTCCAACACATTATCTACTAATTAAAATGTGTACTACCAGCCAGTGTTACATTCCTGCTTGTCTTTTGAATCTGTCATGATAGCTATTTAAAGCAACAACATGTAGATTTTGGAGATCTTAATGTTAATGTTCTGCCTCCGTTTTCTCTTTGTGAACAGAAAAGATATAACATTTGTGTGCGGTTACCCTGATCTGAAAACGATGCTATTGGGGCTTTTATTTTATACAGTTCTAGCACGACACGGTTCGACTCTACCCCTATTTTTTTGCTTTTCCATTAGGGATAGTACCTGGGGCTGTTTTTGTACCTGCCCTGCCAGGTTCCCATCCAAGAGATGGTCTCTGATTGGTCAGAGAGTGTCGTCACTGGAAGACTCATGAGTATAACCCCTTCTAAAAACTCACTTTTATCTTATAGCCTTTTCTTAATTGTTGGTATTGTTGTAATTATTTTAATTATTTTATTATGTTCTATCTTTGTTTGGATTTTTTACTTATTATGTTATCTGTTTTATTGTAAAGCACCTTATAACTCATTTTTGAAAAGTGCTATATAAATAAAGTTATTATTACAACAAGCATACATGGCTGCAGTCCTCAAAACGGCCACAGCCGTGCTTTGACAACCCTGCCCACGTTGAGGTACTATAGAGTAATGGAAAACCACGTTTCTGATACCCAAACCGAGCCGAGCCAGAACTGTATAATGGAAAAGCGTCATATTAGAACTGCTTGTATACAGCTGCAGGGACAAGAAGCCCGTTATCCCATGAAATTGCTGAACGTTAATCCACTTCTCCTGTCTTAACATAAAACAAATCACTTCCTGTGTGCAGCGTGGGAATGTCCCCAGGCAACACAAGAGCTAAACACTGAGTTAGTGAGAAACAGCATTGTGTGAACTCATTAGACAATGGTTTGAATGTAACCGCTTTAAAACCACAATACGCCCGCAGACCTGTAGGCACAATACTGTCAGTGTCACCACACCTTAGAATAAATAAAGCTGGCAAAAGGACGATGCCACACTCACCAGTTGTGTGTCAGATGGTCATGGTGCTGGACGTGCAACCGGTCTGTTGTTGTGTTATGCTGCCTTTGTCAGTCGTGTTCCGTCTGTGTGCGAGGCTGGCTCCTGTCGTCTGAGTGAAAGTGAAAACGCACAAGAGAGGAGACATGAATCTTCTGAACATTAGGAAAAACCCACACAGTCATCAGTGATCAACACAGCCAAAAAAAGACAGGGAAAAGTCCAAGTGTTCATCATAATATCACTCACTGATATTTATGCAGAGAGATACTTCTGTATCTTCTGAAGCACCAGTTTAATGAGCAATTCACATTAAAACATTAAATAAATAAAGCTTTATCAGATATTTAGAGGATATAACAATGGCACACTGAAACTCTCTTATGGGTCTAGGCCATATAGTAAAAATATTACACAATGTCAGTGTTTATCATTATTGTGATTGGTTGATATTTGATTTGTCCTTATAATCAAAAGTTGAGGAAACAAGTTCATTGTTCATGAATTATTTATATTTCTAAGTACAGTATATAACTACCATATCTATAAACATATAAACAATATTGAACTTCAGTTTCTTCAGCCCTACCATATCATGGTTGACATTTCATGGTTATGTAACTTGAAAGAGAAATGATAATCAGTGCCATAAATATTTCACATTTAGAAAAGAAGGGAGCAGTGAACTCTAACCAAGAACGTGCTCGACTAGAAACTGCAGAAGAAAAAAAGAATGAATAAATGCAACGTTTAAATGTCAGTATCACATCAAAGAAAAGTGTGAAAACTGGGTGTGACGCAATAAACTCTGAATAAAATGTATTTGCATTCTCAGACAGAAAAAAATATAGAAGTGTTTGTTGTGTTTCACACTTTTGATAATGTTGATGACCAACAATAGCCAGTAGGTGTCTCACTACTCTCAAAGATAAAGCGTGTGAGTGGGACTAAGGTGGGCTGTGGCTAAATGTTGCATGCTGGTCTTCAGTCTTTAGAAAGAAATGATCCCGTCAACCCCTCAAAGTTGTTATCACAAAGCTCAGCAGCAGAGCAAACACTACTTTACCACTTCCACTCACTGGAACCAATACATTCTTTCAATCATCTCTTTCAATCGAGAGGGTTTCAGTTTTCATCCCACATCACAGATGAGCATCACACTGGCTCAAGGCTCCAGCGGAGAGCGAGCAAAACAGAAATACCCCCTCTTCATGCACAAACTTAACAGAGGCCACGTGTGCTCACGTGTTTATCGCCTGTGTTATTATCACTTGCTTATACAGTGAAGCACAGTAAACACTTCCTGGAAACAGCTTGTTTCTGCTCGTCAGTTTGCCTAGTGTTGTTGAGGAACCCGACCATCCCAGAACAGTTAACATTCAACTTAACAGCTCCTTCAAGGTGACATTTGAACTGGATTTGTTGTATTAAGACATAAAATGACAATGACAGACAGTGAGGAAACACTGGCTTTACTTATAATTGTGCAGCCAGAATATTCACAAAAATTTTTTTTTATTTGCAAGCCACAGCCTGTTTATGTTTTGGTTTGTTGCACCACCCAATAACACAGCTCATAGCACTTCAACATTAAACAACACTGGACTTAAAAGGCCAACTTTCAAAAATATCTCAACCAGAGGAGAAGAAACACAAGGGTCTGTTTGAATAAATCTCTAATTGCGATTGCAATACGATTCGCAATATGAGAGGCATTTTCATCTGAATAATATGATTACCATGTGATATTTGTGCAGATCCATGAGAAACATGGATGTTTTCTTCAGTCTATCACGACAATATATAAACGCGCACATTTTGCGATTTTGATAAAATTCCGATCAAATTCAGCCCTACCATGCAGGTACTTTTCTTTTGTAAAATAACCAATCTATAGCATCCCACTTTTTGGCACTGTTCTATAGGATTCTACTGTATAGTATAGTAGATCTCTATGGTATAGTAGTTTAGTAAGTCGATTAGATCTTCACTTATAACATGAATGGAACAGGAAAACCAAAAATGTGGCACATACGGTGCATTATGACATTATGAGAGTGGATTTAAGACTGTGTGCGTTTCTTTGACAGATACAGTCAGCGCGTAGCAGTGTTTACTTCAGTGTGCCGCTCCATTTACATAACTGACACCTTACGTAGGTGACAGCTATCGTCAGTAAGTCTACACACCCCCACACCTCCAGATCAGGTTTACCATTCTACACTAAACTGCAGTGCTGGGTGGGAACACAGCTTTACAGTAAGCTACATCATCATACTTCACGGTTTATTTGTTATGTGGAGCAAATCAACCCAAAAACATGAGAATTAATTTAGTAAACAATTAATAAAGGGTTAATTGTTGAAGACAAATGTGTACTGTCACTGCACAGTGTAGCAGGTGTTACTGAATTAGGGGGCCTCTCTGAGTTGGCTGCCTCTTCCTCCCTTAGTTCTTTCAAACCGTTCTTGACATTCACCTGCTGCAGTTCAAACACAAAAGGGGTTGGAAGACAAACAGGCTTCACCGCTGAAGGGCAAAATGCTCAATAGCAAGTGTTCCCGTGTGTCGTCATGCACATGCCAGTGCATTTGTGCATGTGGCAACACATTCCTAATCCCTGCACTGACCCTTTACATTCCTGTCTCCAGCGGCCCTGAAAACAGCTCTCCACCACCTCAACTTGGCATCTGTCCTCCTTCCGCTCCTTCCTCATCTCCTGTCCTCACATCGCTTCGCCTCAGCTTCCTTTTACAGCAGTTTCAGTTTTAAGTCAATGTCTGTTTGGATTAATGGGACAAAAAGGGATTTTCCATCACGTAAATGAATCAAAGGGCATGGACAGAATGTTTGTATAAGCAGAGATGAAACAAAAGAAAAAAAATTTCCAGTATGGTCATTGTTGTGCAGCTGTAGCAAGACACTGGTGAGGACACAGGTACTGTTCTTCAGAGCTAGTGTTAAATTGTGGCTTAAGAAGCGACCCTGCAGAGACCAGGTGAAGGTAATCCTGTTCACCGTTTTGGATATAGAATAAAACAGTTGCCTTGTGCCCAAAAACCATTAAAACAAAAAACACAGTCCTAATAACCAAGAGAATAATTCAGTGAAGCTTGTAGGGGAACAATATAAATGAAAAGGGCTGAAACATTTGGGGGGGAAAATGATTTTCCTGACAGATATTGCAACTACACATGAAATTGTGGCATGAAGTCAAAGTTCAGTTCAATATTCACTGGAATAGATTTAAAATATGATGGAGCATAAGCACATGTGACCATGAAAACATCAGCTAGTCTATATTCTAATGCAATTTTCAACTGTCAAATTTTAAACTGTTGGTGTCATTTTTCATCATTGCACTGCAAGACTTTAAGTCGTTTAAGCCAAAATATAAGTCAATTCATAGGAAAATTAGACGAAAACTATTTTCATTACTATATTAAATAGCCAAAAATATGCAAATATGCACTAACCCTAACCCCATTGATGTTTTCCAGCTTCTTGTTTGTCAAGATGTGCTGCTTTGTCAACTGTGAAGTTGTTACAAGATTTTCCCAGCAAATACCACCAGCTTCCAAATGAATAATTACTGTCTTATGTGTATACTTGTTAACTCCCTACATCAGTATCCTATTCCCAACCTGGAACGCAAGCGACCATGCACACAACACACACACACACACACAGGATTATTGTGCCGAGTATGCGTGTGTGTGTGTGTGTGTGTGTGTGTGTGTGTGTGTGTGTATGATGGCGTTTGTCTGTCCCTGTAGAGAGCTGTGTGCCTCATGTGATCAGTGAAAGGTCACACCCTGTTTAACTGTGAATAAGATGTGTTTCTTTAGCATCCAGCTTTAGCTCAGCGACGCGTGGTTTCAACAGCTTTGACAGCTCTGCCAGGCCCGACTGCAGCTCTGCGGGCCCCGTCTTTGACACTTAGCAGCCGAGAAAGCCTTGCGTCTCAATCTGCTGCAAATATGTGTGAGAGTGCAACATCACATGCAAAAAAAAGAAAGTGACAGCCAAAGACACAGAGCAGAGAGCCCGGGCCTTTTCTCTACATGATCCATTGAAGAGCAAGCAGTGGGTCCACTGTATATGAAATTGTTCAACTCTACAGTTTTTACCATCTTTCCTTTAAATGCTTTACCTTCTTTTTTTTTTTATTATTATGAGGAGCCAGTTTTCCACATTAAAGACAATAAAGGCTTAAACTAACCTTACCAATAGAAATTATGTATAAACTAAAAACTAAATACATGAAAGAGGTAATGTATATGATTGACAATTATTGTACCAAATGATTGGCACAGATCACTCTTGTGTGTCCTGTAATGCTTGCACTGCCCAGACACTGCCCTCTGCTTAATGCTGTAGATGCACCAAAGTCAGGCAGCTAAACTGGGTCAGTGTGCTGAGCTGAGCAGTGAGGGATGCGACAGCCCATAAAGCCGTGCCCTCTTCTTCCCTTTAGTATACACAGGAGACACACACACACACACACACACTCAAGGAGAGCTAACACTGCGAGAAGATATAGGTTCACAAAGTCAAGGTTTTAACTCGTTATCATCATTTTCAAGTAGAGTAGCTCAAAGTGCTGAAGCTGGTCTCTTCCCTTATATGTTTCGGGAACCAAATCATGTGTCTCGCATTTAAATGTGGTTTCGTCTTTTGTCCGTTTGGTCCATTAATTGCCAGAGCGCTCGTTCGCGGTGATTCAGTAACGCTGGTCAAGCGAAGGCTACGCTAAGGTTCTCGCATTCCCCGAGCACTAATCGAGAGAACACTATTGATCTAACGCTAAGAGAGGACAGGCTGATCACACACTCTCTCTAATAACCTGCACACATACACACACACAGTAACGCAGCATGTGCATGTCACAGCAGTTCGATATACTGCTTTCACTCAGGAGGTTGGATGTTCAAGCACAGACTGGTGTCATAGCCTGGGGAGGGAGAATGGTGTGTGTGTGTGTGTGTGGGAACACAACTAATAGCCCCTTCACACCATCACTTAACATGCAACTAATGTGCAGGTCCTTTGGGAGGTGGCAGCTCTGTGATAGTTTGGACCAGTGGGAATAGGAAAGACAGTGTGATGCCTATCAGTCTAACCGCACAAAGAGTGGCACAGGGACTGCAAGAAACTGCCACAACATGAACGTACAAACAAATCTAAGCAATAAACAAATACATTTCTCCTATAGTGAACAGCAGGCTCTGTCCAATGCAGTCGAACTGTCCTTCCTGGGGTTGGAAAAAGGCTCCTTAGTTTTAATCCTCTCAAACAGAAGAATGTCGTAATTGTGAGGAATCTCGTTGTTTTGCAAATACCCCATAGACCACATGTTGGTATCCCCGTTTACTAAAGAACAAACCACAGACAGAGGACAATGAGGAAATAACTCTGTGTCCCAAATATATTAATCCTTCCAGACAAGAAGCCTCCATATGTCTGACTTATCATTGTAACATAATCATTTTATGTCACCACCATAACTCACGTTAATACAGATTGTTGATTCAAATGTTTGTTTATATATGTACATTTTAAGACTTTATTCTCAAACATAAATAAGGTGACATCAAACTAAAATGTAGTCACTTTTTCATGGCCCAAAATCCTGTTACAAACGTTATAATTGGGCAAATCCATGCAAGTGGTTATTTTTCAGTAAAAGCAATGCACTATATTTCCTTCATAAGAGGAATAAGATTTGCATGTCGTCCTGCATATAAAAAGGTACAGTTTTACACGTGCCACTCTCGTCAAAGACGGACAGTATGAAAACTGACAGAGCTGGTTTTTGGACTATTCTTCAACAGATGTAGCCGCCCTGACATTACTGCTCAATGTCAGTCTAACTGACAGTTGCCAGTCCAACCTCTAACCAGGGAGAAAATTGTGTCTGTCACAGACGCTGAGCTCAAAAAGACAGTCTGACTGCAAACTGTCAGACACAATCGCTTATGTTGTACATGCCCTCCAGATATATGGGGACTGGCTACATAATACCAATGTTTTGAGCAGTTTGATGTGTTGAGGCTGAAATGTTTCAGTTACTTTGCTTTATAAAGCATTATTATGACAAAAACTGCAAAATGTACAAAGATAAACAACAGTCGCCATGTCACTCACTCAGCTGGATGACGATTCGGGTGAGGTGCCGGTCACTTGCTCCGCTGATAACAACAACGATGATGCATGCTGACTGACATATGACTGAAGTGCTCAACCTAATTCAGTGATATGCGTCTATCCTGTTTGTGAAATTCCACTCGATCTAAATCAGCGTTGGAGCTGCAGCTTGCACCGTAGGGTGTGATTAAGCTTTTTATAGAAGCCTCCCTCTCTTTCTTTTCTGCTCCCTTGATCCTTATGGCTCTTAAGAGTTGATAATTAGAGCTCAGGCGTTCCAGGCCTGTCCCTGCTACTGTTGTTTCTCCTGACATGTGACATGGACAGGGCTTTCAAAGACATGGACCTACACCCACACGTGTTTGGTAGCCTAAACCAAGCCTGCAGCTGAAACCAGCCTTTAAAATGAGTCAACACACTGCAGAATAAAAAAAAAACTTTCTCCAAGAAGCAAAACATGGGCCTGAATCAAGTTTTTCCAGGTTCATAATGTCACGGTGGTTGGTGATTAATCGTCGACAGGATTTGGCATGCATACTCATTACTGTAACTCCTAGACCGTTTGTGATATCTAGAAATTTCAAACACAATGGACTGGCGATCTGTTCAGGGGCCCCGTGACCCTCATGTGGAGGATAAAGATGGATGGATGGATGGATACCGCAAAGCAGAGAAATAGAGCATGGCACCCATATACTTGTGATTACAGTAGTCTTCTGGACTTCCTTGGAACAACCGTCCAATCACAGACTAGATTCACCATCACCACAGCTTCTCAGTATCATATTCCTAAGCAGCTGAATAACTGAGATCGAAAATGAAAGGAAAAAGGGGCAGAAGCACACACTCATTGAACATTTGACGACAATTCTACAGCCATAAAATCTAACTAAAGCAAATAAGTGTTGCAACCCTGCAACTGTATTATACAAGAACTGCTACAGACATGAAATGTGTCTGTTGCCCCTTTAAATGCACAACTGAGTTTTCAATACCAAGTCTGATCTACCCTATGTATGGTTTTTAAATTATGTAAAAAAAAAAAATAATAATAATAATAATACATATATCAACATTTACAAAAACCTACAAACCATCATTGACTTGACTTATGTGATTCTACTAAATAAACTCATATTCTTGTCCTCTCCATCAGCATCATTGCAGATATGATGCTGAAATAAGCAGGCGACTCTGACAAATACTGCCTATGTGAGCAGTGTGTGTTTGAGCTTTAATCTAGAACATGAGTTCCTGAAACATAGTGGGAAAATGATGCTTTCGTTGTACATTTTAATGCCTGCAGTGCAATCTAGAATTTGCTGCCAATGGTGTTTTTGTTTCTGAATGTGGTTTTCTCTCTGGCCATTTTTTTGTAAATACTGACAATGACAAATGAAAGGACACTGGTGTTGTATACATTCTTAATCGGTTAAATACTGAAATTAATCAAAAGACAGTAAACACTAACTGTTTTGAACCGAAGTTGAACATGAGAGCGGAGACTCACGGAGAGGGAGGTGATTTGAGGTAAAGAACTACAAAATCTGACTATGAAATATGAAAGACCTGCAAAAAGAGAAAGAAACAAACCTCTGTAAACGTAGGACTGATAGTGACAGGTTTCTGTCATCACGTGTGCAATGTTTTGAAGTAGAAGCTAGTGCTCTTTGAACATAAAAGCATGGTGATGAATGGCAGGGCAACTTTTATTAAAATCACAAGAGAAAACAAATAAAGTAGCTGGCTGGACAATGGACAGCTCTGATTTGATAAAAAAAAAATCAGTAAAATGGATCCCAAGAGAGGTCGACGGTGCCAAGCTAGGGAGTAGTGGCATGTGGCAGAGGCCCAGAGCAGCAGGCTGTCACGTGTGAGCAGAGCACTGGCCTACAGTGTGCGTTCGTGTTTATCCATGTTTGTGTGTGTGCTGGCTTGGGCTTGATTTGTGGTCCAAATGGAAGTGGGCAGGCGGCCCAGCCCCAAGTTCAACTCTGCTGTCGAAGCCTGAGCGCACCGAGCATGGCGGCAGATGACCGGGGGTGAGAGAGGAAACGGAGGAAGTGTGGCGCTGACGTCAGCGCTGATGTCTGTGGTCATTCTCTGTATGGACCATTAACAAGGAAAGGGTGGACTAACAATGCAGGGTGACAGAGCAGTCAGTCAGAGCAGTACTGTTTAGAGGAAACTGATATGATCTCTATGTCTTCCTCTATGAGTCTCTTGAGGACAGACACAAGTCAAACATACAGCAGCAAATCTACTCATGAAAGCTAAACGCACAACCGACTCTAAGCACCAGATACATAGGAAAACCAGGATAGTCTACACTCACAAGCCACTATATTAGGTACAGCCATTCAACTGCAAGTCAATGCAACTATATGCATTTAGGCACGTAAACTAGGAATGCACCGAAAATCAGGAAACACTGAAACCGGAAAACCAAATGAAATGATGCCAATTCTGTAACATTGTTTTTTTTTTAAATCTAATTTTGTTGTTATGGCTAGGACTGTGTGTACTTACCTCAATAAAGTCAAGGCAATGCAATTATGTATATTTGCAACGAAGTTCAGGGGGATCCAAGTGAATGTCGCGGTGAGTTCCTAATCTATTCTGCACTGTCCAGCATTTTAGTTGCTGTTCCACCGTGTAATCACATCTTGTTGGAATTTTATTGGTGTTCCAAACTGATCTTGGATCTTGACGTAAACATGGTCAAGATGGCCAGCTTTAGTTCAAACCAAGCATCAAAATGGGGAAGAAAGGTGACTTTAAACTTAGTATTTCAGAAAATGCTGATCTCGTGAAATTTCCACACACACACAACCGTTTCTACTGATGACTGAGAAAGAGAAACTATCCAGTGAGCCGCAGTTATCTGGGCGAAAATGTCTTATTGATGCCATAGGTCAGAGGAGAACAGCCAGAAAGGCAATAGTAACTCAATTACACATGTTGCAGCCACAGCATGCAGGAGAAAACCATCACTGAATGCACAACAAACACCTGGCACTTTATCAGGTGTCCTGTAATGTGTGCCTATTAAAGTGGTCAGTGAGTGTATGTGTTTTGAGAATATTGTGAAAAGGCTCATTCATACTGATCTATTGAGTCACAAACACACAGTTATGTAGCACTAAAGCCTGATTTACGTTGCCTAACATGTCTAAAAAAAAAAGTGTCATGCAACAGAAATGACTTATTTTGTCACTTGATACTTTACATTCCTGTCACACTCCAGTGGAACTTTCTTATGCTGGACATAATTTGTGGTGGAGTGTGACAAAAACACTCTCCCATTTGCCTTGTTGCCTGACTCGAACACATGATGAAGGTTTGGTCATAGCAGATTAGTAGAGGATATTTCCTCCCAGGAAAGTGGCATGTGAGGACAGATTTATATTTGTATACATAAGATTATTAGTCAGATGCTTCAAGTTCTTTACATGAAAGATTTTGTCTTTTCTTCTCTGGTGAATTACACTGAGTTGCAGCCACTTCAAAGCATTTTCCTGAACCTATTTAGAAAAACATACATAAACTTCCCATTCCAGGTCTGTAAGATTTAATGAGAATTTGAAATGTGATCCCCAAAATACACATCTAATCGAAAAGGAACTTTCTCCTCCATTCTGTTTGTATACAAAAGATGGTGTGTGTGTGCACATCCTTTGTTCATTCACATTGATTGTACCACAAAGACAGATAAAAGGGCCCAAGGTGGCCCCTCAGGGCAGTTTTGACTGAGACACAAAAAGGGAAGGAACATGCTGCATCCTGACAAACCATACAATTATTTGACAGCAAACATACTCACAAATCATCCTCCGTGCTTTTAAGCCCCTTCTTTAACTCTGGCAAACCTATTGTTTCTGGTTGACATCAACCACATTGCTACCTGTGGGCCAGCACAGACATGTAGCCATGGTCACAGGAGTTATATCTCTAGTATACTATTTGATTATTTATCTTTGCACTATTCACAGATGTTATACTTCACACAATATACAAAACAAATACAGATACAATGCTATAAAAGAGACCGTTTAAATGAGATTAGATGAAATTGTAAAGCGGCTTCAGTGAAAATCCAAAGTCTCACAAATCATCTTTTTCCTTCACTGAACACTAAAACAATGACCTCATCTTTCTATGACATCTTTTCTCTTTTAAGTTGCCGTGCTCTGCTCGGATACTTGACCCAAAAGAGCAAAGCACCGGCCAATTCTGAAGCAGACTCTGTTTTTCCTTTAAGAGCAAACACTCAGTAGACAAACCATTGTTAAGTCTTGTATCCTGTGTATGATGTCTCTTTTAAAAAAAGAGGGGGAGTTAACTTCACTCCAGTGATAAGTTTAACCTTTTTTAGTTTTGATCTAGAACTCCCATTGAACCTGCTCAACTGTATTATCGTACTGTACCAAACTGTACCATGATGGAAACACGGCTTTACATATACCACAGATTCCATAATAACCATACCAAATGGACCATAAAATCACACTACCAGGCAGCACTATAAGGAATTTTATTAATGTAATAAATATAGCAGGATCTTTGTATAAAATGAGCGACAGAGTACTGCATGCATGACCTCTCCTAACAAGGCATTGCCTTGTCACCAGGGAGTGATAAACTGGCCAATTACACAAGGGGAAAACTATTGAGACGAAAAGAGACGGAGAACTGAAGAGCAAAGAGACAAGACGAAGATGATCACACAAAACTTCCGTCCAGAAAGGCCAAGTGGATACCGACACCTAAAGCTAGTCAAAGAGGGCTGAGGACAACACATGCACAAAAAGCTGTTTGCACTGAGAGTTCACTAGGGCAAAGGTCGCGTGCAAGAATAAAACACGACACCCACCCAATCAGAGGGAAGAAGATGATAAAAGAGAAATGACGAGAGAAAGAGCAGAGAAAGTTATTGAATTCTTTAAGAAATCAAATGCGAGTTGATCTTCACTGCAGGGAAACAAGCAGGCAGATTTTTTCCTTTTCGGGTCATGGCTGCCTCCCTTGCTAATATGGCGAGTACTTACTATTCCCATCTGATAGCAGCTATGAAAGATTGATTCTTTCATCTTTCTCTCGCAAAGCAGAACAATGTTACACTGTGTGCTTCTCCGTCTTCTAGTTTGACATACACACACGAGAGAGACTGAGAGAGAGAGGGGGAGACGGAGAGTGGGGAAAGAGGAAACTGAGACTGCATCTGATGGAAGAGGAGCAACAGCTGAGACTAGTGAAACAGCTGTATCTCTTCAAGGCCTGCACTGCTCCCCTCCCCCTCGTCCCCCTGAATGAGCCCCTCACGCCCTTTTTTTCTGACTCTCCTCTCCCACAGAGCAGTACGACCATGGGCTACAGCCTCTGGTTGCGCACACACACACACACACACACACACACAATATGTGTCAGAGTTACACAAACACGACTGGTTCAAACCTCTGTTCTCCTTTCAGAGGACAAGTACAGACAGGACGCATGAGCTACTAAACATTTCTCTATTGACTAAAAATAGGAAAGACATTGTTTCGAGCGGCAATGTCACCCTCCCTCTTCTCTTCCCAAATCCCTCCAACCCGCCGGAGTTCTATCAGAAACCAAGTGTGAGACAAAAGGACATCCAGGTTACCCTCTCACATGCAAAGCACAATCAAACAAAGGACTGTCCATCAAGTCTTTTGAGGCACTAGACGTTTTTTTCCTGTATCATGAACACTGAATGAACTTGCCTGATGTGCTAATAACAGTCACAGCTTTTGCTTTTAGAGTAAGTACATGTTGCATTCGCCTATATAGGATTTCAATGGAAAAATGGAGGTCAGGTGACATAGGTGTGAATGAGGCGAACAAATACCCAGTTTGACAGTTGGTGATGTAAAGTGTGGAAGTGCAGGCATGTAATTGCAAGTCTCTGTCTGCATGTCAAGACCAAACTAGTGCAGAAACCTGACAAAAGCGACAGGAAACAGGTTGTCTCAGTCACACCGAAATTTAAATGGAGTCTTTGAGGTGACTGAGACAAACACACCAGAAGTGAATCATCGTCCTTTTATTCGTACGGAATGGAACAGGTGTTGTTCATGCGGTCAAAAGAAACTGTGTACCAGACACTCAAGTATGACGCGGATGAAATAAAACAAAAAGGATATGTAGGAAGCAAAAGCTGCAGCGAGCAAAAGAGGGAAGAGAGGTGGAATCGGGTTTGTCAGTGTCTGATCTATTGTCTTTGGCAGGGTTCAGGACCAAGTTCACAAGTTTCCATGACATAACCAAGACCGCTCTCAGTTCAGTTCCCAAGCCAAAACACTCAGAAGTTTAGACGGATAAATGAGGCTGTGTTGTGAGACCACAGAGGCTGACACAGACTGGTGGATCAGGAGACAATATGCAAGGGAAGTGGAAGGGAGCGGCATGAACCTGTTTACATTCAGATGGGCCAGTGGGGCTACAGTCCCCACTTTGTATTAATATTAAAACGATACCAATTTAACATCTGAGCAAATACATAAGTCAAGTGTAGGAACAGCAAGTATCATAAAACTGACAACTCAGACAATGATAAACATTGGTGTTTGCACATATACTGTATGTCCCAGTTATAAAACTGATAAAAATGCTGTCCACAACAGCCCAGCATTAAACCAACACATCGCCTAGTACTATTTTTAATCGACAAGGATAAACCACAACTTGCCATTCCCAAACTAAAGCTTGAGGGCAGTCTGCCCTGGTGGTCGGCCGTTGGACGGTACTTGACCTTCCGCGGTGGCATGGTCGTCACGGGGGACGAGTGTGTGATGCTGTGGGCCTGCTTTACAGATGTTTCAGCATGTCATATCAGCGTCGCAGAGAGATCTCCATGACTGACTGATCGGCTCCACCAAATCAGAAGACGAGAAGAGACACGGTCATGATGACGACTTGAACATTCTTCCATTCCATACACATTTTACAATGAATACAAACATGGCTACAACATGGTCATCTAGAGCGATGACCGACTGAAGAGATAAAAAATACCGCGGCACTGAGTCGTTTCCCTAATGACGTATACGGACTACTGCTATCTCAATCTGAGATAATGTCACCATTGGTTGTCATTCTTGCTGTAGGCCGACCACCGGGGAGGTGTTCCTGAGCCTGAAGCCAACTAAAGCGTATTGTCAAAAATGAATATTCAGGTCAATCAAAAGTGCCAGTCTGAAACTGTCAGGTGAAACAAGACCCTCAAAGCTGGCACTCTGCATGCCCAAAAGGGCGGGCATTTCTACTACAAACATGTTCTTGATTCACATTTGACCCCCAACCTTATAACCCCAAACACCTACAACCTGCCCAGGCAATTAATTTCAAAAGGGCAATCAACCTGAGGTTTTGTGGGTTTGTTTTGCACTTTTCAGACTAATAAGGGAACACAAACTGGCCCCGAGTTGCTTTATCAATCGTTCAAATCATGCTAGCTCCTCTGTTCTCTCCTCTGCCTCGGCTCCTAATGTTACACACTGCAACTGACCTGACAGCAGGGCAAAGAGGCTGCTGTGGAAACAATGAACCGAGTGGCAACATCTTATTCAACGTTACAACACATCGGTTGCAAAGAAACGTAGAGAAATTATATTACCATCTACTTTGTCAGCATCCGTTGTTTTACACAATCTCAGCGAGGTTGTGAAGCGAACAGCAATTTGTGACACACAAGCTAAAACAAAGGCTGCCTGTTCAGTTTGGCAAAATCTTAAAATGTAGCACGATGACCTTGGATGAAAAACATAAGACAACGCAACTGTGTCAGCATAACAAATGGTCAGAAAACAACCTGCCCAATACAAAGCCATGTATTTACTATGACGGTGACTATTTAGAGTCAGTGGATTCCAGCGATGGAGCTTCATACAAGACCAAGTTTGTAAATAACTGAAGAAGAGAGAGACTCTCAAACAACAGACGCACAAGAGGATGGATCTAATACTGTGATTTGACAGGCACTCCATTCATGTTGTGCACCTACCTAACTACAACTGATGAGGGATGACAGGAATACAGCGAGGCAATATTTCACAGATGAGGAAAGACATATCAACATAAACTAGACTGTTATTAGAACAATACCAGCGACTAGATTAATGTACACATATACTGAAGTGTCTCCCTCAAGCTTGATTAATTCCTCAACACTCAGTAAAAGATGTCCTACAACTAAAAGCATGTAAGTAAGTACTATCACAACTAAAAGTGGGCACTAATTCAATAACAATATACATATATCGCAATATCATTTGATTCAACGTCAATATATCAAAGTCTCAGTATATCTTGGAGGAAGACCAGGGTGATCTTTGCCATTTTTAGTAATAAATAAAAGTAATTAATTAGTATTAATTAATTATATATTTGTTTTTAGGAACTTGATGTAAAGTTTTTTTTTATGATTACCCGTTTCATGTACTTTTAGATTATACATTATTTTTTTATTGAAAATACTGTAAATAAGTGCCCTGCAGTGATGATATAAAACATCGATTGGAGAGGCCTGCCATCAGTGTTCTTAAATAACTCATTATTGAAGTTAAGCATTTGTTTGTATTATTTGTTATCAGTAAACAGTTTGGAGAAAAAAGAAAATTGGATAACTATGTATTAGGGCTGATGATTAAATGGCATCAATCGTCAGGCATCTGCTGCACTAATCTCGAAAAATTGGCATTGGTACAGAAAAACCAATACATGTCGGCCTCTACTATATGTCAATATAATTAGAGTAATTGGAGACACAACACATATTCGGTGTTAAATATGGTGCCACTATAGGGATATTTAAAAACCAGATCAGGTACGGTTCAGTGCAGCACCATAAAACCATGACTTGATATCAAACCTAAACGCTGTTGGAGTAATCAGAAACCGTCATAAACCAGAACTTTGGTACATAGTTTTGGCACCAGTGCTCTCATGTCATCCGACTGACATATTTACAAGAGACCCCTCACAACTAGCAGAAAAAAGGAGGAGGGAGCAGGAAGTGGGGTAGTGTGCACTGTGAATGCAGCATACTGTGTGTTTGCAAGGGGTGAAAATGTGGCTGTAACAAATATTTGTCTGAATTCTCTACATTTTATTCTGATGAGTACATATGTCAAACATTCTTATTAATCTATCAGATTTTTTTTAATCCTTAAAACACAGATATATATATATATATATATATATATATATATATATATATAAATATATAAAAAGAATGTTTTACAAGAAATGAAAACATTAAGGAAATAGCCATAAAGATTATATCTGATTTAATAAGTTATGAGTTAATCTTCAGATCTTCTGGTAACATTGAGGCCATTGTGACATGGGTTTATCTGTGTTTGTGTCTCAGCAGTCAGTCACAAGTGACTCTACAATGTCCCATTTCAACACAGGTTGTGTCCGACTGCTTTCGGTGGTTTCTACTTCCCCTACAAAATCTGTGTGATTACAACACAGCAGGAACCTCGTGATAATCACGCTCGGAGCAAGAAGAAGAGACTTTTTCAGAGGGGTTTACTGTACTTCCTGAAATGTTGTTCTGTGGACAATGAAGAAGAAAGAAAAGAAGCAAACTGCTCGTACCTAAGCAGTGAAACAGAGTCTACCACTCAGATTTCTACCACTCAGACACCAGGACAGTACATTATCCTCTTCTTTTATCTCGTTCTCACACATAGTCACGCACACAGTCTGCTAATCAGGTGCTGCCCATGCTCACATCTACAACACCCACTTCAACTGACTGCCAGAAACATTAGAAGCACCCCATGTATAAAAAGTCTTTATCAATCACACATGAAATATTATTATCAGAGTTAATTTAACTTGAGGTGCGGACAGAAACGTTTCACTCACTTCACTGATGTAGTGCTCAGGGTGTCAAAATTAAAAAGTTTGCATTTGTTCTTGTAGCCAAGGGAGGGTGGGTATCAGAGGCAGACTGTGACTGACAACATGTGTCTTCGCAGGTCCATCTGCGCTGCTTGGATGTGCCAGACAAAGTTACCTTGGCAACTGAGCTACAGCTCTGATAGGAGTTCACAGAAAAGAAAAAGCTTAATGCAGCACAAATCGCCTCAAGAGTATGTACACGACAGAGAAGCAGACATCAAGGCGACTGCTTCTAGGAAACTTAAACAAATGCTGGAGTGAACATGATGTAATGTAGAGCAAGGAAATAAGTTGAGAAACACCACGAGCTGAACCCGATGACACAAGCCCATTTAGTGATTTATCCCCTTCTCTTACAAACACACAGCACTGATACTGAGAGGGGGAGTTTCATTTCACACACACACACAGATGTAATCTCTAACTAATCACATTTACAGGCCTTGGACAGAGCAGCTACACAGTGATGAACAGATGGCCCGCGTACACAAGGCATCGCCGGGATTAGCCTGGCCCAGAAGATGTAGGTGGTACGTAGAGTTACCAGGAGACAGTGTCTCACTAGTTCTTTAATAAATGACACAAGAGATGGGGGGGAGGAGTTGCTGTGCATCTATTAACATATTTTTATCAAAATTATTATATTTTTTCCTTGAGAATACACTCTCTGTTGGTGCAAATCAACATTTATATGGAGATGACTGTGTTATACACAAATTAAGAAACAGTTCTTAAACCAAGTGTGCTCTTGTTTACTCTTCTGTACGGTTGGGAAGCAACAGTTGCAGTTTGCACCTGTTGATTTGTTTTGTTTACAGCCAGGAAGTGAATTAAAGACCAAAGAAACCCCAAAGAATATGAAGTGAAAATTCAATGCAGTATTTTTTCAATAGACAGAGTACAAGTGGAACTTGTGTTGCATGCTGAATAGAATAAAGAATCAACCACTTTACTTTAACGACTTGGACAAATGATTCAGATGTACACATAATAAGCTTTCACTCATAATTTATCACTAACTCCTAACACACCATTCTTCTTACATGAGCCCATATCATGAGGTAAAAACCAGGAAGAATTCCAAAAAGATTCCTTCCTTGACATATGGAGGTCTGGCAATCTTCAACATTTGGAAAGAATTAAGTTTCGTCAGCGTCATCTCACCACTCAATCAAATAAAGCTTTCAGAACTAGTATGATTGCAATTGTGAACACTAAGTAATGAATACATGCATTCTTCATCTCTTTTTTACTATTATATAAAAAAAGAGGCTGCTGAATCAAATGAGATTGTAATGGCCGTTTTCTGCATGACACAATTCCACAGCAGCACTGTAAAGGCATGCAAGTCATGAGTCTGAACCAGTGACCTCTGGGTCAAATGTTAAGTGTTGAGAACAGCAGCTCCACACAGCCATACTAGATATTGATATGGAACATTCCTCTGAGCCCTTTAAAATGGACTAGCAACAGCAATGTCAAACGGGACATTAACAAAGAGTGAGTCAGACAGAGGACTGAGTGGAAGGAGAAGGAGAAGAAGAAGAAGAAGAAGAAGAAGGAGAAGAAGAAGAAGAAGAAAAAAAGCCGGACTACTAGTAAAAAGTGATGAAACACATTGTGATTACTATTTCCACCAAGGAGGGGCAAATTTGGATGAAAAATTCAGGGAAATGTAGATTATGGAATTTGCACATTGGTACATACAAGTATATTATCAATCAGTGCATATCTGGAGCTAATTTTGGATTCATCAATTTACATGAAACTATGGCCACTCCTATCATTCTATTTACAGAATAATTTGTCAAACAAATACAAAACCCAGATTTCAGCTGTGGTGAAACTTAAAGAATGCAGAATAATATGCTATTTCTATACGCTCTGTCTTAATTAGAGTTCAGGGTTGCAGCAACTAATTGTCCACTCCAAACTACTTCGCTAACTATTATGATAAACAATACATTTACACTTTATAAAAGTGTTGATATTTATAAATAAAATGAGATGATGCGAGATAAGGTTCTTAAACGTACTTTGCTCCTGTGCTACAGTAAACTAAACAAAATAGGCCACGAGAAGTTTGGAAAACAATAGCTAGGGCTCCGTTATCTTGTTAAGGAAAATGTGCATCCCTGTGTGTTTCCGTCAACTGTTGTAATGCAGATAATGGGAATTCATTGGAATAAACAGTGGGAATGTTAAAAGGTGCAACTTGACGGAAATAAAGACCAACAACAGCTGTTGCACTGTGGTCACATTTTGTTGCCGTGATGAGGTAGGTGTTCCCATTATGTTTTGGTAAAAATTGACCCACTGAATAAAAAAAAAATCAAGAAATCGCCATCTCCTATAACAGGTAATACTGTAAAGAAATAATATCTCTGTCGATACTGATTGAATTTGTACAACATTTGGTATGTGTATGCATCATCCGCGACTCTATCGTCAGAACAAGTTTAATTCAGATTTAGAAGTCCCAGTTTAACAAGTTTAGATGAAAAGTTCCGTTATCCCAGCAATATCTTAACAGATCAGGATGAATTTTGTAATGTAAGATGATAATAACTGTAAGCAGATTCAGTTATATACAGATCCAGTGGATCAAAATGTAAAAAATTCAGGTGCTGGTATGCATAATGCAGGTGATTAAGTGTTCAAGCCTTGGCGGAGGTCTGCACTCTGACTGCTCTTGTTATAGTCATATTATCTTCTAGTACAAGTAAGTGAAGGAATGTTGTGGTTTCGGTCCACACATAATTCCCCTCACCTGCTTTATCGCAATGTTTCCAGTACAACGAACTGTATAATTGGGAGGGAAATGTAATAGTCATGTAATTTCCAAACATCCTCTTTAACTAGCTAATCCTGTTTCCAGTGTACTCTGCATCTACTTATTTTTAATTTCCTGTATCCATTATTTTTTAATCGCAAATCCAAAATGCATTAAAAACAGGCTGATGGAAACCCACAGACATTTCACTCTTAATGACAATTAATGAACCAAATAAAATGATTTATCGAGAGAGAATTAATTGATTGATCACGACAATAACTGTTATCGCCCTCAAAGGGCAAAAGGGTATAAGAAAATTGTACCTTAATTGTCATTTTTTATCAACAAATATTTAAACAGTACATTATGCCCATTTGAGTAGACTACTGAGCATTGTTAGTGATATATTTAAGTCTTTAAGTCTGACCTGGGAGGACCCTCTCTTCCTCATGATCTAAAACATTATTATTTTTTAAATTTCAATCATTTCAGAGCCACAAGCCACAAAACCACTGCACCTTTTTCTGCGACCAATATGTGCTATGGCGGAGACAAGACAGGCTATAACTGCACACACAAGTGTTCGTGGGTGAACCCACGCCACACCCAAAACACTCCCCGGAGGGCAACTGTGCAGGGGGTTCACCGCCAATGAGCTATCCACAGCACAGAGAGGCTGCAGTGGGCATGGCTGCTAAATCAGCTTTACTGGGCTAACAAGCGGATAAATAGGTCGACCAAAAAGTCCCCAGCTTCCCTGAACACGAGCCAACTGTGAGGAGACTTGAGTAAACAAAGTAAAAGACTGCATCCGGGGAATCACGCGTGATAACTAACCGCCTGTCCTCACTCTCTTCACAATGCTTTCTAATATTAGCATGTGTAACTCTATCTAACGCTAGCATGAATCGTTAGCTTAGAACGGGGAGCGCATGATTTATTACCAGCATGATAATCAAACTCCCCCGCGCCGCCTCTTCCTATGCGTGGTTGTGGAGCAACTGTGTCTTCACGTGGGAGCAGGAGAACGTCCAAAAAAGGGTCTAATATGCATTGCTGCACCCACAAATTGACAGTTTAAACTCCAATCCACCCGGAAAATAACCCCCGTCCCGCCTCTTGATGGATGCCGATTTTACTTAGATAATGGGAGCACCCTGCAATTAAAAACAAACACACCCAAACCATCCACGGGGCTTAGCTAGCTACGTCGACGGCTGGGAAGCCGCAAAATGAAAACAAACTTTGCCTCCTGCGGTTCGTAAACTCACCGAAGTGCGCCGTTTCTTCTCTTTATCCTCCTGCTGACATTCCAGCGGGTACATGAGAAGACAGCGTGCAGCTATCAGTTTTTAGGCTAACGCTCGGAACACGACGACGCGGCTCGCAACAGCTGTCCTCTGTTTTGAATGAGGGCTGGGGAGATTCACGTCTGATGGGCGGAGCTATGGGTGAGCGGGCGGGGCAGTCCGCCCATCACCACGAGCATATTTAAATCTTTAAATATTGTCGCATTTGTATTTGCGAGATATTCAGGTTTGTAATCCAATATTTGGTCAAATCTGGACTTGGACACACACGGTTTGTTGTGGTATCTTCAGGGAGAAAGCGCTGTGAGGGGTTAGAAACGAGCGCAAACTTCATGCCTGTGATTGTGGCTCCCTCTTGTGGCCAAAACACAAAACTGCAACACCAGCTCAAAGTGTAAGTAAACTAGTACTACAAGTTGTTTCAACGCAAAATCTTACTTTTACTAACCAGTCAAAGTATGCAAACAAACCCCACAGTGAAACTAAAACATTTTTTTGCAAAAAAAAAACAGAAAAGATGGCTGGGATTATACAGTATGATCATTTTTGTTCAAAGCAGAATGTGTATTATTATAAGCTTCATTTAAAGAATCAGTATGCTATATTGGCAGAATGTTATAAGTACATTTTAGTGTGTATTCGCTTCCAATTAGAAATCATTTGGTTTCCATAGCCTCAGAATAAGCCATTCATATGTAGGAAAGGCAAAGGTCTTGCTTTGAGGTCACCATCTTGGGCCATTTATTAAAATTCAACACTTAATTTTCACATTGGACCTTTAGCCAAAAATCTGGCTAAGACAGCAGACAGACTAATTATAGTAAAATTATATAATAATCATAAAATATCAAAATATACAGCATGAAATTGTCATTTGTGTGATTCAGTCCATTCAAAAATATCCAGTGAGACCAGATCTAGAATTCATCTTTTTTTGGTTGATTTTTAGGTCCGTCTAAAAAAAAATTACATTCACAATACTGTAATTAATGACAAACTGCTAAAAATCTGAATTAAAATCAGTTTATTACTTTTTACATTTCTTTCATAGGTATGATTGAACTCAAAAAGTAAACTTTTACTATTTACTTTGACTGAATACCAAAACAATGACAAAATGAAGTGTCAAATTCATTCCCCAAATTTCAGCTGCCGTTCTTTTTCTAAACCATGCAGCTCCTTTGCTCGATTTTTCAGCTCCTCTGCTTTCTTCTCATCCTTCTCTGTACCATCGCCCAGTTTGTACATGCGACTTGCATTGGCACAACCCCACACGTGTCCCAGCTCACAAGCTCTGTTGGCGTACTTCAAAGCCTGTGTCATATCTTTGGAATTGCCCGCAATGAACATAGTACTGAGGTTAAAGCAGGAAGGAGCGAAGCCACCGGCACAGGCTTTCTCATAATACTGCCGCGCTGCCGTGATGTCAGGACCTCCTTCCATAGCTTGTCCATCATGGGCTAACAGGCCAACGTTATGACAGGCATCCATAGACTTCTTTCCTCCAGCCTGGCAGGAGCGCATAAAGTATGAGTAGGCTGTTTTCAGACACTTGCTCACTCCACCTAGTGGAAAGATTTAGGAAATTTACAAAGAGTACTCATACAGACGATGCTCTGCAGTCAAGATTATATGCAAGTATAATACTTACATTTACCAGAATTTAAACATCTTAAATTCACACGTGAGCAATTCATTGTGAGTACAGTTTTTAATATCAAATAGCAAATATTTCCAACTTTCATGCAAAACCTTTTCTTGGTACTGTAGACGGCGTCTACAGGACTGTATTTAGCTTGGCTACTTAAAGTCGTGTGATTAATCTCTCACGTAAATCCGTCCATCTGTGCACGACAGCATCGAGACCTTCAGGAACTCTGAATACTCTCCCACTGAGTTTACATTTCTTTAAAATAACAACACATCCTTTTAGATGGTTAAACCTAGTGCTGTTGTTGCTGCTGCTGCTGCTGCTGCTTTTAATGTGGTCATTGTTGCTCTTGTAGTGTTATTACTGGTCTTTAATTGTTATTGTATATGTGAAGAATGGTTGAATTAAAAATATATCTTTGGTGATATATCGTCATCCTTCCTAATGCAATACGATAATCGATGCAGTGGCGCTGCTCAAATGAATGAGGGTAACTTTGTCAGAAGGGAGTTTACAGCAGGATAACCGTGGAAAAGCATTATTTGTATTCAGGGGGTTTCAAATGAGCTATGGCTTCTCACTTGATTTATAACATCAGTAGACACTTCTTGATCAGCTAATGATCTCAATTACAAGTAGCACGTTTTGTAAACTATGTTCCCATTTAGAGGATAATGGCAGATAAAGTACAGCACATGTGAGTGTGATTGACAGCTGGTTTCACCCTTGAGTAGCCTGGTTTGCTGGTGGCATCTGTAATCTGGCTGCAAAACCTCTACATGGTGCCAGCCAAATCACAAATGTGAGTTCAGAGTCCAGCATGTACATGTAATTTCTCTCTTATCATAACCTGTCATATTTTTTAGTTTGTTTTATGACATGCAATAACCTATGAAGTACATTTCTGAAATATTAGAGTACTGCCCCAAAACACCAGAGGGTGAAAACATACAGCAGGCCAAGCTGGTGTGTTTACCTTTGCCAGTGATGTGATAAGCCCCAAGTTTGTAGCAGCTCTCTCCATATCCATGTGTTTCACAGTTACGTTTGAGCACCTGAGCTGTAGCTTCATAGTTTCTCTTCACTCCTTCCAAATAATCTGCAAGTCTCTGGCAACCTAGAGAAGAAAAAAGATTTAAAGAAAACTTCCCATGTGGACCTGGGATGTGTATGTTTGTGTGTGTGTGTGTGTGTGTCTCTTTGTGAGGACCAAAAAATGAATAGAAAGTGAGGACAATGCGGCTGGCCCTCACATTATGACACCCTTAAAAATGTCTTTTTCAGGGTTAAAACCTGGTTTTACAGTCAGGGTTAGAATTAGGTTTAGGTTAGTGTAGGGTACAGGTTAGGGCTAGGCACAGTTGTGATGGTTAAGGTCAGGGTAAGGGACTAGGTTATGCATTATGTCAATGAATATCATTTTATGCCAGCACACTATAATAAAAACGCGTGTACAGCATCTATGCGATGACATCAAACCTCTAACGTGCGCGTGTAAATTCCATTCACTTTCAATTGGCAGACGGGCATCACGTAGGCGTCACGCAGACGCTGCACACGCGTGGTTTGACGGGTGCGTGACGGGTGAACTACGCCTCAAATACGTGACACGAAGACCACGCGTGACTGCTAATTCTACATGAGCGTACAGACACACACTGTGTAGTGTTTGTGGAAATCAAACAGCGAGGGGTCATTTGTGCCGTGCCACGTGCGAACGCAGCGGACGCCTGTGCGCACCCACGTCTCAATGTACACATAATGATCTACTTTATTTACAAATACTAATGTTGCATTCTCTGTCATTAAAACCTTAAAAATATGTGCCTGGTTGTCATAGTCAATAAAATCAGAAGAGAGCTTCCCCCGTGCATAAAGACGCAAATGCCGCTGTTCACCACGCAGGTGCTGAAAAGTGACAACACATCACTCACCGTCTACCAGGACAAAACACATGCAGATGACCAGTGGCAGTGTTTTGTAATATCCTCAACCTGGCTGCAATAAATGCCTCAATTCTTTATAATATCTATACCTATAATATAAAATCTTTAAAAACGTTGATGACACGAAGAAACTTCATCGTGCGCCTCGCGTCGTGGAGCGTGAGCCCCAACATGAGCAAGAGAGAAGTGAAATGATTTGATATACGTTAATGCAATAATTAATTCATTGATTAAAGAGGTTTAAGGTTTAAGAAATAATGCTATTGAGTTATAAATGAAAAAGAAATAAGAGGGAATCTGGAATTTCAAGAGCGGATTCCATTTCTGTTTGTCAATAAACACATTTTCTCACTTGTTAGAATTCACATTTGTAAGTGGGCATGTGGGTGTTTTCTGTGTGCGTTCCGGGACCTGTGTCCTCTCATCATCTCTGCGCTGTCATATGTAATTGTACAAATTACACGCTGGTTGTAGGCTATACCTGGTCATATTGCTGTTGGTTATGTTTCGCGTGATGATTACATGCTGCGCTAATAGAGTATAGGATGATAAAAAAAATATATACGTACTGCAGGTTAATAACTGGCATGACACTTCACGCACGTGTATCGCACGCGTGTTTTTCAGTCTTTATGCAGGCGTAGGCGACGCGGTTAAAGCGTTTTAGTATAGTGTGCTGGCATAAAATGCCCCTGATAAATAAATGCCCTCACTGTGAATGCTATTCAAACGTGTGTGTTACCTTCAGGATCCTTCTCACTGTGGCACTGGAAGCTGTACTCTATTCCCAGATTGTCCAGAAACTCCTTCACTTCCTTCTCGTCTTTAAAGTCGATAAGTCCAGCCATGTTATCGGTGTTGACCTTTCTGTTAGGTAATCACATGTGTAGCACTTGGCTAAAGTGCTACTTAGCTTTCACCACATCCACTGAGACCTGTGACCTTGTTGGACGAATGAATCAGCGACGTCGCTACAGCGTTTCCTTCGAATACAAATATCAGCAAGGGTAGTCACGGTCTATCGTAAAGTTGCTATAAAAGCTCATTTAAAAAGTGTCTCATTTAAAACGTTTCCATCCAAAAAGAGAAGGGTCTAGCTGCAGACCCGCAGACCACTCAACGAAACGCCCCTTTACTCAACGAAACGCCCCTTACTCAACGAAACGCCCCTTCACTCAACGAAACGCCCCTTCAAACTACACGACGCTCTGATTGGCTCTCAAGAGACTGCGTCTGAAACGTGATGAAGTTTACGTTGACCGAGTATGAAGGGAGAACCCGAAAAAGTAACACGGGAAAAACACGGGAAAATGACGGAGGAAAAGGTAAGAATGGATAAAAAACACATTTTGATATTGAACACTGGATGAATAGTCATTATTTGTATCCGTTAAATCAATTAAGTGCAGTTTATTAACCAGTAATGTCTGCATGCTGTAACGATAGCGACTGTAACAGTAAGCAAGACGCAGCGATTTTCTCCCTTTTTTTTCTTTTTTTCCTTTTTTTCTTTTATTTATATGTACAGGTTATAACATTGACAATATAACATTGTCTCATTTTCAACCAAGAAACGTATAAGATAAACTATATGATCTCTATATATTAGTATTTATCTGTTTTTTAATCTTTAAATGACTCTGACAAGTTGCACACAGCTTTGCTCATTTGAAAACGTGTAACCTCAGTTCTACAATTGTTAAGATAAAAGATTTGATGATGAATAATATTTTTCATGTTTAGAAATGAGAAGTTCTGTTGAATCACAGTCAACAGTGTCATTTGATTTGATTTATTTCAGTTAGCCTGCATATATTTTAGGACAGGGAAAGTCTTACAGGCTAATGCAGTCCAGTGTATTACTACTTGATTCTGGATTGAAAATGTTTCCATGTTAAAAATACAAAATACAATTTTAATTTACATTTACATTTTCTCTTATAGAGCAACACTACGTTCAGTGAAGGAGCAGACCCTGAGCTGAGGAGATGCGACTCGGACACTTATCAGTGTCTGATCTGCACAAAAAAGGGGAGCTATGCAAAGCTTGTGTCTCATCTGCAGGGACACCAAAGGTCAATGGTGGAGTACGGTGGTAAGTCCTAAATTATCAAATATTTTTTCATTTCAACGCTGAAAGGCTTTAATTTCCCCATGAGCCTTATGTATTATTAAATGTGATGTTATTTCTGTTTGTCCTGACCATGGATAACTGTGACCATCAAACTATTCAACTCATCCATTTGAGTATCAGAAACTCAAAATAAGTAAAGTAAAGTAAACTAATGCTGGAGCCATTTCATCTATGTGTACTGTACTTCATGTGTGTAGAATCTTAAGTCAATGTGTATTTTATTTTCACTCTTGTTGAGAATTTAGATATTGAGAAAAAGTTTCAAGATTCCTGCATTTTTATAGATGCCCCTGATAATAATGATTGTTCTCAGAAGTAATGTAACAATTTGCCTCTCAGACAGGCTTATCTGTATATCCATTTAGGGCAGTGATGTTACTGTGGCCAAACAAGTTGCCAGCCAGGATGACACCTCTTATCAGAGGAAGTGCAAATAATCAGGGAAAGAAAATGTCTTATTCAAAGTTCTTAATCACATGTATTCAGTGTTGCATATTATGTGTAATTTAATTTTAGGAAAGGGCCCAACAATCCCAACAGAAGTGACGCGAGGCATGTTGTCTGTTAACCAGTGTAATCACAGAGGATCAGGGCATGCTGCAACACCTTAAAGTGAGTGACAATGGCATTTAGTGTGGTGTTTGTGTATTTGTATTTGAATACCCAAACTAAAATCCTAAACAATTTTTATAGAACATCATCACAGGCAACACGGTGTCTCCTTGGGCCAAGAAACAGGACAGGGTCATCCTTCTTTTTGAAGATGATGAACAAGTGGACAAAGTCATGCACTTCTTGTCTGAAGTACTTGAACGTACTGAGACAGACAAGAAGTCTGCAGATCCAGTGGCGTTTGTAATGGATGTACTTTTGCCAGAGGTGAGATCTCAGACACTGACACTGATTTGTAGACTACATGTGTTATATGACTGCATATGTCTGTCTCCTTTTAACACATGGTCACTGTCTAACACAATCTTAAATCTTAATCTTCATGCCACAGGCAACAGTACACGCCCTCGGAGCTGTTCACTCCATCTCCCTGGACAAAGCCAAGGAGATGTACATGCGTGGCACAGAGTTTGACTCAAGGTAAGCCGGATAGTTTAGGAAACTGTTAATCCAATTTTCTGTTTATATCTTATTATGTATTTGAGTGTCTTTAACGACTTCATTATTTTGCAATATCATTTTGTCTTGTCAGCGAGATAACCCAGCTTGGGGAACAGCTTCAGAGCCACATTTCCTCAAAAGCGAGGCAGAAACTGGATAGCTTCCTGAGCAATTACAAGAAAGCCTTGGAGTGTGAGGAATTCCTCGGGCGCCTGTAATCCCTGGGTAGTGAATGTGTCTGCTGGATAGTCTGTTGTGTATAAAATAAAGAAAATATATCATTCATCACTTGTATTCATTACATGGATTTGAAAGTTATACAACTTTCTGTGCAGATTCAAGGGTTTCAGTGCATTTGTTTTACTTTCATCAAAAGACCTACTGATGTCCAACTGGCTGGGTTTGATTCAGATACCAATGTTTCACATATCTTCCTGGAAATAGGTAACTCTAAGGTATCTCCTTAATGACATACTCAGCAGATCTTGTCTACTTAACTTCTGTCTACCACCACCTGGACCACACCAGCACAGAATTTAAGGAGGGTTTCTTTCAGGTTAAAAACCTGATCAAGTAGACTTTTATTAGTTCTAATCGTTGTTCTGTCCAGTTGAACAACATGTCAAACTACAGACTAATAAGACATTCAATAAATGTAGGCCTATATTAAACACACCTTTTTGTAACATACAGGTTGCCATGATGTTGGAAGTTTGCAAAAACAAATGAAATTATTCAAAGTGTGTGTTCAAAGTGGAATTTGTGATATTATATTGTATAAACGTGATATTATATTGTATAAACGTGATATTATATTGTATAAACGTGATAATTATATTGTATAAACGTGATAATTATATCACATAAACGTGATATTATATTGTATAAACGTGATAATTATATCACATAAACGTGATACTATATTGTATAAACGTGATAATTATATTACAAAAACGTGATACTATATTGTGTAAACGTGATGTTCAAAGAACTTTTCCAATCGGCATTTATATATTTTAGCAGTTTGGCTATAACATTTCATACATTACAAAGTGACATTAATTATTCACAAATTTCACACAAAGTACATTTCTGTGTTCATAAAAGTCAACACGAGTATTTATTCTTCTCTTTTCCTGTCGCACACCGGGATAAAAGTCTCTTGTCAACAAGTGTCTATGAGATACGCGTGTGTAAATAAAGTTTCAATAAAAGAAGACGTTATCACGTTAGTAAACGTCATCACGTTAGTAAACGTCATCACGTTTCAGACGCAGTCTCTTGAGAGCCAATCAGAGTGTCGTGTAGTTTGAAGGGGCGTTTCGTTGAGTGAAGGGGCGTTTCGTTGAGTGAAGGGGCGTTTCGTTGAGTGGTCTGCGGGTCTGCAGCTGGACCTACTTGTCCAAAAAAGAAAAGCATAAGCATGTTCCTGTTCCTGTTCCTGTTGCTGCTGACAGGTTTCCGTCGTCCCGCCCTCTTTGTGGTTTACTTCCGATGTTACGACCTTTATTTACGGTCTGTCAAGGCAAAAATAACCCCAGCGAAAACTCTACTCCTTCGGCTTTTTGGTTAAACCTCTACTCGTGCAGTGGTACTTAGTTGATACCTTTAGAACATGAATTCCGCTACAACAGACTTCTGTCGATATGTTTGCACCCAGAGCGTTTTTCCGCAACGGAGGCGACAACAAGTGAGTTAGCTAGCTGCTGTCGCCGCTAACGCCGCCGCCGCCGTTGCTGCTCGGTGACAGATAAACATTAGACACCGAAGACCACTAAAGCAGATAAGTAACGCAACCGCAACACGGACAGCGAGTGGTGAAAAAGACACCAGTCTCTGGTACATAAGCTAAAATTAGTGAGCTTTTTTTTCTGTTACAAAGCTACGACCATGGCCTGTAGTTTCTTCAACACGGTAAGTTTCAGATTTAGCGTTCACTTGTTTTCTGTGACGTATTTATGAGAATGAGAATCCTCGTAGAATAAATGGCCTCATTGTTTAATTGTTATATTTGACTGTCCGGAATTAACATTACAGATAGGTCTGCAACGATTATTTGATTAATCGTTTATTAATCAATTGCTAAATTAATCGTCAACTACTTTGGTAATCGATAAATCGTTTTTTTTTTTCATAAATTAAAACAAGCTTTCTGATTTTCCAGCTTATTAAATCTTCTTAAATTGCTCCATACAACAAATAAATCATTTAAACTGGGGATGCACGATAATATCGGCAGGTATTTAGTTTAAAATGTATAATCGGACATCGGCAAACATCAAGATCTGAATACAACAGTAGGCTAAATAGGCTGCTACCTCCTTGATTTCTATGCTGGCGCCCTCTACAACTATGGTTTTTGTATATGTTTATTTTACTCATGAGTAGGTAAAATATTATTTAATAGCACTACTGAAGAGACTCAGGGAAAACGTATAGGCTATATATCAGTATCAATTTATTGGCATATCAGATACCAGCAAAATGTCCAATATTATACATCCCTAATTAAAACTGAATAATAATTTTTACAGATTGAAATGATGCAGATAATTGTATTTCAGATTTGTCTAGCTGATGACTTACAGATATTAACATAATTTTTACTCCAGTTTTGATTAATCAACATAACCGTGAGATATTGTATGTGACTGCTAACTTTGACAGAGATATCTGTAATTCAGACATTTATTTTTGATAAGTCAAAATACAAAATTCTGTAATTAAAAATGTCTTTTTTCAGTGTTGACTTGAAATTTGCTTGCTCCATGTTGAATAGGAATAATTAAAGTATTTATCTGTTCTACATATCCAGACTAAGTATTAACTGTTAAAATAAATTGCCTTGTGTTATTAAATGTTTTTCAGGAAGAGGCATCCCCTGCAGCACTAACAGACCTATGTCTGACCTATGTGAGCCAAAACTTTGAGTGTTTCTGTGCCAAGCGTCCCGATGGTTCTCTGTGCTTCAGAGAGGCTGTACACTTCCCACAGGAGCTAGCAGACCAGCTGCTGGCCAAGATAGCGACTGAAGGTATCCCACAACACATAGAGCTGGTCATTTCTGAACCCACATAATCCGTGAAGTGAATGGCAGCTGGAACTGTCCACACCCAGGAACTCGGGAAAATGTCCACACCCAGTTGTTTTGACATTATTTGGAGTTCATGACTGAAAACGACTTCAGTCTCAAGGGTCTGATAGTAAATCAAGGAGAAACTTCTCCACTATCCCATATCATTATCTAATCAAGAGCCAGAATTCCACAAAGAGCTAATCCTCTTAGTGCCGTTTGTCCATGATTAAGTGCCCCCTCCTCAAAGTTAAAGAAAAATAAAAGAGCTTTTATCAGATGGTCCAGATGGAAAGTGAACATTAACATGTTGTCACTCTGCAGGTCTATTGAATGACAGCACAGTGGGTGTATTTCGTAACTGTGAATACCTGCGTCTGAGACGAGCCTGCATCCGAACGGCGCGTATCTCTGCGGAAGCCTTCCAGAAAGCCATCTGTCCTCACAGACTGTTGGAGCTGGATGCTGCTAGAGTCAATGCAGACCTCACTATCCATGATATTCTACAGGGACTGGCTACCAATAAATACTGCCAGGTAAAGTGGAAGTATGTTTGTGTGTTGGCTAAGCACCGCTCCCTCTGTCATCATTTAAAATAACAGCTCGTTGGTTTTGTTTACTTTTTTAAAACTCGACAGGAGTCCCTTCAGCGTCTCAGCTTAACAGGTCTCACCATGTTTTCTCTGGAAGAACCAATCCGGTATCGCTTCAGCTCCCTCCCGGGCCTCCGCTCACTCTCTCTAGCCAATGTAGACTTCTATGACTGTGGGTTAGTGGACGTGTGCTCCCTGCCCCGTCTGGAAAGTCTTGATATCTCCAACACCTCGATCACCAACCTCACCCCTCTGCTGGGCCTGAAGGAGCGTCTGCGCTCACTCACACTACACCAGCTGAAGAGACTGGAAATGAGCACGGCTCAGCTGCTGGGAGTCATACGCCAGTTGGATGTACTGCAGGTCAGAAGAGACTGAAACTGACAATTTTATTTTGAAATATAAAGTACAATGATGTCTTTGTGCTTTGACCAGCCATAATTGTTTGTGCTGTTTTGATGTTTGTTACCTGTGCCTCTGCAGCACCTGGACATCAGCGATGATAAGCAGTTTACCTCGGATGTGGCTCGTCAGCTGCTTGGACAGCCGGGAATCCTGCCCGCTCTTGTTTCTCTAGACGTGTCAGGGAGGAAACATGTATGTGTGCTTGTATTTGTATACGCTAGCCTATATAATTTCTCTGAAATCCATCAAGTGAGTTGTCATTTCTTACATTTCTTAATATTGTAGGTGACCGATGCAGCTGTGAAAGCATTTGTTGAGGAGAGACCAGGTATGACCTTTATGGGACTTCTGGCTACAGACGCTGGTTTTTCTGACTTACTCTCTGGAGAAGGAAATCTGAAGGTATACAGATGTATAGATTAACACCAAAACACTAATGACTGTGCACAGTAATGTACTTTTGCTAAAATATCTTTTGTGTGTGAACAGGTAACCGGTGAAGCCAACGAGACCCAGATCTGTGAGGCTCTGCGACGCTACAGTGAGAGGGAGGTTTTTGTGAGAGAAGCTCTGTTTCATTTATTCAGCCTGACACATGTCATGGAGAAACCACGCCCTGACATTCTTAAGGTGAACTGACAAAATTGCCGTGGAAGTTTTCTGCATGTCGATTATAGGTAGTTTTAATGTGCATAAACGTCTCGCATAACTGTCCAACATGTTGCTTAACAGGCTTCAAACTTGGTACGTGAGTTACTAAGGGCACCAACATATATGGTGGAGATTTCAGTACAAATGCAACAGATATATTGACAAATGAGAGGCCTCTTCCCCCTCTCACACATTTCAAAATTTCAGAAATATTCTGAAATAATAATAACAATACTTAAACAAAACTTTTGTTGTAATAATAGTATAAGTGATCATTGAAACAGAAGAAAAATACACAAAACTTTTCTATCATCTGACAAACGATGAAGAGTCAGCCTCATTCCTAAGCCAAGTTCCTCATCAGTCGCAATGCTATATCATACTTTAATTTTTCCCTCCGTTCTTTGTAGTTGGTTGTTTTGGGGATGAAGAATCATCCTGCAACTCTGAATGTCCAACTGGCAGCGAGTGCCTGTGTGTTCAACCTGACAAAACAGGACCTAGCAGCAGGAATGCCAGTCCGACTCTTGAGTACCGTCACTCAGCTCTTACTGGAGGCCATGAGGACATTCCCGAACCACCAACAGGTAATTTCATGCGCTGTCTCTGTGGTACATATCAGTCATGATAAACAGAAACTGTGTCAACTCAAAGACACTTTTAAAATTGTATTTTAAAAGGTCCTTTTCCCCTGAAATAGTTTACTAGGAGATAGAGAAAATAGGGTATTTGAGGTTTTGTGGGGCATGCCATCAGTTCATATCTTTTGCAACGACCTCAGCAATATTCTTTTACAAGGCACAGTCCTCCCTGCTATTAAAGGCATCTCATCTGAGCTCTGTGTACAGCCTCTGAACAATCTTGCCTGTGTCTGGATACTTTGACCAATCACAGGAGAGATGACTCAAGTGTCTGCTGTAATCAGTGACACATCAGTGTAATTTCTGATGTGTTGTAGAACTTGCCACAGCTAAAGAAGCTGCTTCTGTATTTCATTTTTGAAATAGGCTCTTAGGAAATAGGAAATAGGCTCTTAGCAAATATAAGATGTTGTACACTACAAGAATTTGGGGATTTGGTCATAGCCATATTTTTGAGCAGGTATGCATGACATGCATAATTGGATTACGTATTGTTTTAAATTTTTTGATGTAGCATTTGTGTAAAGGTGGCACAGGGAGAAGAGCACACACGATGCTAACATGTGAGCCATGTAAGATTATTTCAGACTCACTGATATCCACTCTGTTTCCTGTGTGCACAGCTGCAGAAGAACTGCCTGCTGTCCCTGTGCAGTGATCGCATTTTGCAGGAGGTTCCATTTAACAGGTGCGAATTACAAATTGTGTTGTCAGCATCACTGGATAGTAGCACTGCAACTGTTTTAGTTAGTAAGTTCTGATACATATACATCACAAACAAATGAATAGCTTGAAAACTATATCAAATTTATTTCTGTTATTCCTTTATTTTTTTTATTTATTGTTTAATTTAGTAATTTAAAAGGCATCCATGTATATAGGATGTGTTTATCTGCCTTTCTTCTGGATAGCCACTTATTCTTAAATGCCTTTTTATGAAGATTGAAATGACATAACTGTGTAAAAAGAGCTAAACATATGAAGTGAAACATTAAAAGTGGGAGCAAAGCAACACAAAATGATGATTGATTCTATAAAAGTAGGAGAATAGTTCAATACTATTCAGAAGAAAGGGCTTCTTTTTAATATTTGTATTTCTTTATTCTCTCAGGTTTGAAGCTGCCAAACTAGTGATGCAGTGGCTCTGCAACCATGAAGACCAGAACATGCAGAGGATGGCTGTGGCCATTATTTCCATACTGGCTGCTAAGGTTTGGTATATGCTTTGTTGTATTAATATCACACTGTTTTTCCATGCCTCCTTTACTAAATTAAACATTGTAACTTTTCTCCAGTTGTCCACTGAACAAACCGCTCAACTGGGAGCAGAATTGTTCATCGTAAAGGTGAGATTGTTATCTCTTCTGTTTTCTCCTCCATTGTTAATCCTTTACCAAGAAAGGGGAAAATAATCTCTCTCTCTCTCTCTCTCTATCTCACAGCAATTGCTCCACATAGTGTGTCAGAAGGCTACTCAGGGTGTGGTGGATGCTACCCTCAAATTTACACTGAGTGCGCTCTGGAACCTTACTGATGAATCACCGACCACCTGCCGCCATTTTATCGAGAACCAGGGCCTGGACTTGTTTATTAAAGTTCTAGAGGTACACAGAAATATTTGCTGCAAAGCTGCTGCTAAGAGCACATTTCCATATTAGTCAGTCATCACACTAAATCATGCATTGCTCAGTACTAGTGCAGCAGGTATGAACGCCTTCAGGCCAGTATGACTCACTGTTTTTTTTTGCTTCTGCTTCCACCATGCTCCCTGCAGTCCTTCCCCAGTGAGTCTTCTATCCAGCAGAAGGTTCTGGGTCTGTTGGTGAGTTAACCGCTCTGTTTTTACCCTGTAGAAAAACTGAACACAATTAAAAACTAAATTACAATATTAAGACATAATTATTCCCATTTCACCTTCTGTTGTGTAGAACAACATTGCAGAGGTCGGGGAGTTGCACGGGGAGCTGATGGTGCAGGGGTTCCTGGACCACATCAGAACTCTGCTGCACAGTCCAGAGGTGGAGGTCAGCTACTTTGCCGCAGGCATCCTTGCACATCTGACGTCACGAGGAGAGGAAGCCTGGACGTTGAGCCCTGAGCTACGATCCTCACTGCTGGAGCAACTGGTAGGAATGAGCAAAACTGCAAACTGTAAATACACTGTACCCAATCATATACATATGTTGGTATGAAGTGTATGTGTGTGTGTGTGTGTCTCCAGCATGCTGTCATCATGGACTGGCCTGCACCAGACTGTGAAATGGTTGCCTACAGGTGAGCAGCTGGTTCCACGTAATTTTAATCATAGACGGAGCACAAATGCATAAGAACAAGTAGGTTCATACTTTACTGTAATGATGCATTACCTGAAATTAGACCTGGGTGGAGTACAGAGTTTTAAAATTATTATATATTTTCCAAATGTGACATAGGATTACACAATTCAGTTTAAGTAAAGCTCACATAATGGGGGAGAGAGTGCGCTGGGAAGCTGCTCACTCACATCTCCAAATGGAATTCTCTTGTCAAGTTAATTTCACACTAAATGGCACCAATTTTATCTTATTGACAAAATATTTTATGAAGTTGATTTGATTCACTCAGCTCCTGTCCTGTTCTCCTTGTCCTGTAGGTCTTTTAACCCCTTCTTCCCTCTTCTGGAGTGTTTCCACACACCCGGTGTCCAGCTGTGGGCAGCATGGGCCATGCAGCATGTCTGCAGCAAGAACGGTGAGTCACAGATGCTGCACATGCACAGACCAAATCATGCCTTATGGTTTGTTATGGGAGCCTGTTTACATGCAGCTTTGAAAAAAATGTATGGAAGATAGTTGATATTTAGGTAAATGTCTCCCGCTGCCTTGCTTGATGTACGTAGACTAGGCCTGCGCAGAACAAACGTGGAGTCATAATTACTAGCGGTGTTGTGGACACTGTCCACTGTCTCTCTCCGCCGTTGATGTGAGATTCTATGTAGAACAATGAGCGAGTAACGATAAGCAAGTGAGAGCAAATGACATGATGCCTGGGAAAAGCAAATTCCAAGATCTCTGTCTCACCAAAGAAAATTGCAAAGACTTGCCCAAGATCCCAAAGAAAAACAGGTGTAACAAACCTTGCAACAGTAAAGTATGTATAGATGTTGCACATGAACAAGCCACCAGGAAATTCACTGAGTCATTTACCCCTGTGTCGGCAGCCACTCGTTACTGCAGCATGTTGTTGGAGGAAGGCGGCCTGCAGCAGCTGGAGCACGTTCACACACACCCACAGACCCACAAAGACGTCAAACTGCTGGCCGAGAACATCCTGGAGAGCCTGCAGCGCCACAGAGCGCGCACTGGCCAGCCAGCAAACACACAACACACAAGTCGCCGCCCGCCGCCACAATGACCTCGCCAAGGTAAAGAGACACACACACACACACCGCTGGTCATTTGCTCTCAGTCTTAATGCTGGCCAGAGATTTTTCATACTTTCATTATTTTCCTTTCAGAAAATGAGTCTCCCTGACCAAGAGAAAGACTTACGTGTGGACACGCCACCACTAGGGGGATTTTGTATGTGTGCGTGCGTGTCTGTGGTATGTGTATCTAATGCACAAACACACTTTATCAAGAATCCCGGACAGAAACGGAGCAATTCTTTGCACACACACACACTAACCTTATTTATTTTTTTGTGTTTGTTTCATAACGAAGATATTTCTCTTGTGTGCTCGTTATCATGATGTTCGTACCAAAAACATGTCAGTGCACACATACAAATCTCAGCCAGGGATTGACAACCTCAGAGGTTCATCCAAGTGTCAGCGCTCTGTGTTACGGAGGGCTTCGGCCAATAAGCTCATTTAATATACGCATGACACTGCTGTGAGCTGAAGCATGCTGGAGTTTGTCTCAATGCTTGTACTGTTATTTTCTTTCTTTTTTTTTTTTAAACGCCTGCTTGTGTGTTTGTGCTAAAACCTGCGCCTTTGGGTCTGCAATACTACAGTTACTATCCTCTTCATTTAGTCTGTCATGAGCTAAGACCTTTGATTGGATGTGACAGGACATACTTGTTGAGGGTGTGTCCAAATATCCCAGACATTACAGATGAAAAAAAAAAACTAAATCACAGAGAAGTTTAAGACGCTCTTGTGCTTTTTTCTTTTTCGAAAACATTTGTTGCAGTTGAATCAGCAGCAAAGTCAGCGGTGCCATTACTCAAACAAGCCAAACTAGGATCCAACAGCTACATGTCAGTGATTTCTGGTTTAAATGCAAATGTTCATTGTGGACTAAAATGGCAATAACAGTATGGTCAGTAAAGTCATGACGGATGTATAAGTGTGTGTATAGTCAGTTAGCTGTGCTTCCTAACATGTACCGTTGTCTTTAAGACAGAGGCAGCACTCTCCTGAGCGCGTGTGTGTGTGTGTATGTATGTGTACAGGTATCAGGAGTGTATGTATTTGTACATATTATTAAAAAAAAAAATGAGACAGAAATAGTCTTTGTGCAGGAGTGGATGCATGAAAGTTATACTATTGTATGTTGCATTATTTGTCTTTTTCAGTTCATCTGGGTGAAATACTTGTAGAGCAAAGGATGGGAGGATGAAGAAAAGATGCTTGTACCCAGGAGTGAGTCAGGGGTATTATAGGAAAAATGAAAGAGTATTACTCTTTTTAATGTTTTATCAGTATCCTCCAGGATGCCATTTAACCTGGTGCATTTCTGTTCTCCAGAGGAGCCACCGTGTGCCCACACTCATTAAGGCTCCCGTTTCCATTCTCTATGCACACAAATCTAAGCTAAGCTTTATAAACTGTCATCAATGGCACAATAAAGCAACACTATGCAACTTAAAGTCTAAAAACAGCTTCAAAATCATAGTTAATGGGTTGCTCAATTGTAATTGGTAAATTGTAATTCCATTTTACTCTGTAGCTGAACCTCCATCCTTGCACTTGTACCGTGTGTATTGAGTCAGTTTCCTGTTGACCTTTACATCGCAGAAAAACAAATGGGTGATACAAATTAGATCGAGCACGGCTGTTGTTATTGCTGTGTTGTCCAAAGAAAGACACCGTCGCAGTTTATACATCATCAATTTCTACAACCGGGGCAAAGACCAGGGAGGAAATTTTGACGCATGCGCAGAACGCCAAGTCCGGCTCCAGTACGACTAACCGTGTACACGCAGGACTATGAATCGCATTATCCAGGTATTTTAGTCCAACTATGACCAGCTCGATTTTAGTCGGACTAACGTGTTTACGTGATCGTAAATAAACCACTTAATTGTCTCAGTCTGGCTAAGCATGCATGTAAACGCACTGACTGACATACCATTTTTTTATCTTTTTAACAAGTGACTGTACAGACGTGTTCATTCTTGATGTGCCTGTCTGTGACAGCTAGAGAGAGAAGAGTCGGGAGTAGCTGACTAAAGGGTGCGTTCAAAGACCTGTACTTCACGTTGTTCACATGTGATGGGATAACACCAGACTTTGATGGGGCCAATGTAAGATTGGTGAGCAGGTAGAACCGGTGTGTGTAACTTTAAATGTTGGTGATTTAAACTGCCAGAATCAGGCACAGCACGTGAAAGAGTAATGCTGAATGCTGAGGTCAGTTAAAAAGGCATCAAACATTTAATACAGTCACATGTCCAGAAAAAGTTGCATAGTGTTGCTTTTAAAAAAAAAAATCATAATTTTGAGGGGAAAAAGTGAATTGTGGCTTCTGCAGTGACAGGAACCAAAACATTTATGAAAAATGTTTGTGTTAATGGAAATAAACTAAATATAACGGACTAAGTGTTAACTTGAAAACAGCCATTAGCTGAACACACATCACCTCATCTCCACAGTGATTTCTGGCCTTGTTTTCTGTAAATTATTTGTTGTATGAGCTTGCAAAATATTGTGCCGGTCCCAGGCTGAACTTTCAACATAAACAAAGTATTTAATGCTTTGAAAGTTTTGCTGTTTCTTCTGAAAATGTTGGATTATAAATTGGCCAAGAATTTCTCCCTTGGGTTTTTTTTTAGTTTTTTGTTTTTTAAACACGGACACAATTCGAGATGAGAAATGTAAAAAGGTAACAATTCTATTTATCTGCTATGACGGTGCCATGTTGCTGCAGAGAGTCATGTTTTCAAAATTGGAAAAATAAAGAATGTACATTGCCATAAACTGGAGATGACACTTGTGTTGTCTTTTTATTCAGTCACTTCTAATGTTCCTATAATGTACAAACACCTACTATCAAAGTCATTATTGTCATATTATAAATGAATCAGGAGTCAATTTAAGTGTTGTGTTAAGTGACATGATTACACAGACAGAGGTTAATGTTCTACCAGGTACATGAGAGCAGTCTATTGGCCAGTGTACCGTGGAGGTCTCTTCTCTATAAAGGCAGCCATACCCTCCCGCCTGTCCTGGGTGGGGATGACCTGCAAAGAGAGGGGCAGGGATTAAATGACCATGAGAACAGGAGACTGCAAAAATACACAAAGAGACTGGATGTCTTGTTCCTATTTGTATTTATTGGTGGGCTACATTGTGTTGCACTGGTAGGATGTCATGTTATGAGGTCTACACACCTCATGGAGGAAACACAAGTAAGATGACCGCAATGAACTGCCTGATAGACACACAGCTTAATTCTTACACACTGGACCTTTAAGGATAATCAGGATGAATATCTTACCCGGGCATAGCACATTCTCTCTATAGCCATCGCTGAGCTGATGTCGACCTGTAAAAACACCATTTCCAGTCAGCAAACGGTGGCTGGGAGGGAAAATAATGTGGAAATGTGAAATGTATGAGTCATTGTACCTCGCTGCCTCTGTTCATCGCTTCTTTTGCCATTCGCACAGCGATCGGAGCCTGAGCAACACAGATGCAGAACATCACAGCTGAAGGGTGATGACACATCTCATATGAGACGCTAAATGGAATGTAATTATTTCTAATGTAATGGAAAAGGGCCTTTACTTGGTGAGATCCACTAGCTGACATCATGCAGCAACAAAAAAGATGCCATTTTGGCAGGAGCGCTGCACTTTTCAAATCCATAGACACATGTGAGTGGCAGCATAGATACCAGGCAACTCATCTCTTCACCACTTGTGTTCATATAAAGTAAAGATGGAGGATAGCTGCTGTGCTCCAGGATACCAAAACTCTGTGGATTTAAATTCATCATTCATCTTTGCAGGACATTTTCCTGCCACCATGGCGGCGTAAAGAAACCGAGTCACATGACGTCCAGAGCTCTGTATACACCTGCTTGAATCCAACACACACTGAGGGTTTGATCCAGATCCTAAATACGGCTGGATTTTACAAGCCATTAAACACATGACTTTGATCAGATTACGCCACCCAGATTACAACAACTGTGGTCACATGCAACTCCCAATATTTAAGGATTTCTTTTTTTTTAAACAAAACCTCAATTCTTGAATTCAAAGCAAACTAGTGTGACTTATTCAACCAACACTAACACCAGTGTGTGTGTTTGTATGTGCATTATTTGTGGTCATTTCTCCACTTGACTGCCACTCCAGCAGCGCTCCACTGCAGGCGGCTGAACTGGAGTGGAAAATATATGGAACGACAGAGGCCTGAAGAGAGGGGAAGAGGAGGAAGGAGAGAGAAAACACCTGGGGGAGATAAGGAGGGCAGAGGGAAAAGAGGTAGAAAGCAAGCAGAGGAGACGGGGAGAGGTTGCTGAGTTGTGGAGGAGAAGGAGGAGGAGGAGGAGGAGGATGCATCAGTGTCTGAATTGCGTCAGAGAGAAAAAGAGTGTGTTTTTAGTTTTGGTCTGACCTGGGGCACAATCTCTGTGGCCAGGCTCAGTGCTTCTCTGTAGGCAGCGTCTCCTGTCTGGTTCTGTTCTACAGCTCTGTTTACGAGCCCCATCTCCAGAGCTGCCTGCCCTCCCACACACCTCCCTGATCACAGACACACAGTGAGAGACAGACAGACAGAGAGACAGACAGACAGAGGGAGAGAGTGAGTGATCCATGAAACGCTCATGATACGATAAGCATCGTGTTCCTACAGCAACATGTTTGCATTTCTATACCCGTGAAGATGAGCTCTTTGGCCAGAGTGATGCCCACCATCCTTGGCAGCCGCTGACTGCCCCCTGCAGGACAGACCACGTCAAGGTCAATGTTGTTTCTCAGGCAGGAATGGGACAATGTGCGATATTATCGTGCATTGCAGTAAAAAAACTTGTGGTGAATAATTGTGAATGGGGAAAATCATTCATTTATTTATAAGGGATTTATTCTCAAGCACAACAAGGGATAGTCTGCCATAAACCATGATTTAGCCATAGACCATGTATAAAAATGTGGGCGTGGTCTTCTACTTTCCTTGCTGAAGCCAACCAGGAAGTAACAATGCATTGAATAGGTCACTCTTCAAATGGAAGTTTTAGGTCAAATGAGGTCAACATTTTCTGGAGCAGTTAATGGTCTCTATCTCCAGGTTCAGGTCTTCTTCAATAGCACATGATGTCAATTTTGTAAATTATGTTCCCATTCTCGAATCTCGAAGCTTCAAAATGGGACTTCACGATTTTTTGTTAACATGTCCTTACAACAGTACAACATTTTGTTATGTTTTTGTTGACATAAGTAATGGTTTTGTCATGCTAATTATATATGTTTTACATAATTTGGTCATTTAAGTAAGGTTTTAATACGTTTTTTGTTATATTACATTTTGTTGCATTTTCGAATTAATATCAGTAACAATCAGTAATAATGTCATTTCTCTCAAATCAAATAAATAAAAAAAATAAAATAAAAAAAAACAGTGTTCAAAATAGTCGGTGTTTAAGTATTTGTTGATATTTTCTGACAGGTTATGGATACAAGCCAAATGAAGATTATGGAGGTTCCGTCTGTTAAAAATCTAAACAGAAACCTAGATTGAATTATTATTCAGTGTGGGGATAATTGTGACGGGACATTTTTAATAAGTCTCGCGCCTTCACTCAGCTCATGGGTGTGACCTCTGTTAGTCTTACCCGCTCCTGGGAGCAGCCCCCGTGTCGTCTCAATCAGTCCCATCTGTGCTGAATACACTGAAACACACACACACACACACACACACACACACACATGCAGAGGACAGTTGAAGGTCTGAGCCACTATTAAACGAGAGAGAACAGAAAGTCTGACTGACGACTCTTTTAGAGCAACAGAGACAAGCACCTGCTTACCTCACTTATCAGCCAATCACCAAACTGCATAAAACAACCAATCAGGACCAGCGGCATGAACAGCTGGGCAGATGTTTCTGACCTCAGCAGTGGTCTCATTAGTCTCTGAGCTCATCAGTGCATCATTAGTCGTGGAGTCTCCAAACGTCAGCTTCAGCTCAAACATCCACTGACTCACAGTCAGTCAGTGTTTTTAAACACCTGCTGCACCACTGCATTCCATTACATGTAAACTGCATCAGGTTGAACATATTTCCATCAATTCCATCAGAATGAGCTCACAATGACTGAAATAAAAAGATAAAAATAATAATAATAATAATAATACATTTTTTTCTTGAACTTTAATAATTAAAGCCGTCTCCTTGACAGGAAACTTAAGCGACCCACGGGTTAGACTGAGCATGAATAAGCAACACTGAATTAAAACTAGCGTCAGTCATTAGTCTGAATCTGTCACGAGGATCTAAAATCATGACTTCCAGCTTGGATTCAGTGCTGAACTGCAATGTTATCATTCATAATGTTAATGTTAGTAATAGCGGCTCATATCACTGACATACCAAAATAAATTTGTTGTCACTTTATTACTTTTGATACCACAATAAATGATATTATTACTTTTTAAAGGAGTTTATGTATTAATTCACTTATTATACTTCCTGAATCCCAAACTGAAGCCCAAAACTGGAGTAATCGGACTATGAATCACATTATCCAGACATGTTAATCTGACTAAGACTAGCTGTATTTTAGTCTAGACTAACGTGTTTACATGATGTTAAGGTAACTTTCCTCAAAATGCCCTCTCATTCAAAGGTTGTGCTTTTTGGAACAGTGTCCCACCTTCAGTGAGAGAGTGCTCAAGCCCTGTGGTTGAGGGCTAACCAAACATGTGACCATACGGAAAGTTGTGTAACGAGATTTGTGCAATAGGTTGATGCATTTCCACCAGAGTGCAATAATATATATTATGCAACAATGAGCTTTATATTTTCTATAACATGTACTATAATTGACCTGTCTTTAACATTAGCACTTTACTATCATCCATTGTCACTGGCACTTTATTAACAGCTGTGTATGTTTGTATATATGTGTCAGTATGTGAGCATGTATTTGTATTTCTGTGAGTTCTCATGATCCTATGTTTTTGTTTTCATTCACTTATAACATCAACCTGCCACTGGGGGGACTACAGGCAGAAATGAGCCTCTGGCTACAACCTGGCAAATTTACATTTTAATGTTTATTAATAGGCATTGTCCCTTTCCTTTTAACTTTTAACGTAGGATATAAACACACCGACGACTGTCACTGTGACTCACCTGCAGTGCGGAGGTCACAGGCCAAGGCAAGCTCCAGTCCACCGCCCACGGCAACGCCATCAATGGCTGCGATGGTCGGCATGGGCAACAGTGCTGCATTATGACAAAGAAATGAAACGTGTGCATCTGTGTGTACACATTCACGCTACAGCGTCGGTCAGCTCTCTGTCGTACCTATCTGAGTCATGAGTGAACGCAGGCCGTGAACGAACAGGTCAGACTCGCTGTCCGTCATCAAAGCTCTCTCCTTCAGGTCTGCGCCTGTGAACAAGCAGCATCACTCGTGTGTCACTCACACACACACACGCACACACACAGAGGCTGAGATCACAGACGCTCAGGTCATATTTTTACCTGCACAGAAAACCTTTGGTACTAAACTCTTGAAGACGACCACGCGGACTGACGAGTCACTGGACAGAGTGGACACCAGCTCCCTCATCTGCACTCACATGGCACAGTGTCTCAGTCTGTGTATGCGCATCCTTGTATCTGTCACCTCTTCAGGACCTTTTTCTGACATAAACACTGAGGTTTGTCAGGACCAGTGGTCGTCATGGAGACCAGAACCTGGTCCTAATGAGGCAGGATCTCATTTCTGAGGAACTGCTTATGTTTGAATTGTTTGTAAAGGCTTTGTTTTGGATGCTTAAATGAACAGCTCAATGCAGTGTGTTAAATATAGCTGTGAGAGAGATGTAGACGTTGGCTCACCTGTGACACAAACACATGGCCCAGAGCGTTTCTTGCCTTGTGTCGACACATTTGCACCTCCACTATTCCTAAAAAATAAAAAAAAAGGAAGCAAAAAGCCATTATTTTTTTGTCAGTTGTATTGTTTGAAAACACAGGTTAGAAAACAGTGGCTTTCTGTGCAGAGAAGATCTAAGAGAGTAACCGCCTCAATGATTATCACTATAAATATTGTCAATATCAATTATTATTTTAAATAAATGACAGATAACTGAAGACTGGAATTTTCTCCCAAAGAAATAACATATTCTCTTTATTTTATCCCTTGTCTTTGTTCATTGTTATGATTACATTTTGTGAGTAGTTGCCTCCGACCAGTTTTTTTCTTGCCTATTCATAATGTTATTTTCTTGCTTTTATTTCTCTTTTGTTTTTAACTTGCACATCTAATTAGATTTTTGGGTCTTTTGTGTCCATGTTTACCTACATTTGCTTTTGCTCTGATGATATACACATATACATTATATATATATATATATATATATATATATAGATATATATATATATATATATATATATATATATATATATATATATATATATATATATATATATATACACACACACATATATATATACATACATACATATGTTTGGGGTTTTGTTTTTCTTGCGCTTTCTTGCTCTACTTTTTCATTTCGTTGCCTGTGACTCACTTTTCCTTTGTTAAATATTCAGTTTTGAGGTTGATTAATATTATATAACAGGTTTCGTAATTTTGCATGCAGTGTACATACTGTTATTATAATTATCAGTATATAGTAGTAGTAGCAGTTAAAAGAGAGGCATTTCACAAATATGAGGTATAACAGATTTAACTAACTAATACACTATATACATATATACATATATATATATATATATATATATACACATAATTGTCTTCAATCAAATGTAACAAAGGTTAACACATATCAATATGTTTATGCTTTGGCACATAAACACAGAGTGTAATCATTTTGCCTGTTTGAAGTGTTTTCTACTACATTCAGCATTTAAAAAATGTTTACTCATGCACACTTGCCTCTTTAATGCATAACATTCAAATCAAATGGAACTGTTCTTAAACGCCCTAATGCACAGCCAAATTTACAGTATGTAATGTCTCATAACTTAATATAAAAGTATTAATATTCCAGAATTGCTGTCACTTGTGGAAATAAATTATATGAATTATATGAAAAGTGCCTCCCTACCATCGTGTTCCTCCTCTAACCGCTTCACATCCACCTCCACAGGCTCTGCGGCCGCCGTGTGTTGCTGCCTACGGCTCGGTGCGCGGATGCTTCCCGTTAGAGGTTCACGTCCACCGGCTAACATTTGCGCTCCGGCCCGGAAGTGCGTTCCCCGCAGCGTTGCTTCCAGAGACTTCCACGACCAACACCACGGCCCGTCTACTGTCCGGAGGAGCTTTAACATGACGCGCCTGCTTCTTTACTTTTTAAGCGGGAGAAAGAAGACGAAGGAGAAGCCGCAGAGTTGTAGAACAGGAAGTTTGATGCAGGTAAACAGGATTAGGAAGTAAGTTTAGCTGCTCCTCGCGTGACCTTCAAATGACAAATAAAAGGGTACAAATTACAGCGTTGACAGCCTGAAGCACAATCATTTACCACTTTATTAAGTACAGAGACAACATCCACAATATCAAGGTTTTATCGCGACACATGTCTTTTTTTGATTTTATCGTTACAGCAGGGTCTCAAACTCAAAATGCCACTGGTCAGTCTGGTCAGCAGGGGGCAGCCAAGTGAAAAATAAGTCAAACTTTTTGGGTAAAACCAACTGTTCGGTAGAGGTGGGTGATCTATCAGAAGTATATCAGATCATCATTATATTGAAGTGTTTTATATGTATATGTGTGTATATGTATATATATATATATATATATATATATATATATTATATGTATATGTATATGTATGGAATGATATAAAGTTGACAAACCTATTTAACATACCAACATTTAAAAATAAAAAAAACATACAGAATAAACTTAACTTATTGCTATTAAGTGGTGGGCCATTTTAAATTGATTGGAGGGCCACATGTGGAACACGGACCACACGTTTAAGACCCATGGTTTCCATCTTAAAATGTTGTGGGGGTTAAATTATGGAACAGTCTATCAGGTGAATGAGTAAAAACTTACTGTAAATCAGTTTAAAAGACTATACAAAATGCAAATTTTAAATAAATATAAGGATGAAGAACAGCAGTTTAATCCAGGACAAATGGAAATGGTTGCCAAAAGTATTCTTGTGTTGTACTGACAACTTTAAGAACTTTGTTTAAAATACTGTAAATATTTTGTGATGGGATAAAGTAAATTGAGTTAGGTAGATACATAAAGGTTTATACTTCTGCCTACTCCTTTTCAAACGAGATGTAAATGTGTTGTCATTGTAAATATTGCAGATGTGATTGAAATAAAATGATCTATTTGTATCTATCATATCTAAATAAAGTGTTACTTTCCTTTTTTCATCGCAAAGAAAGTGGTAGAACAACAGTAGAGGATCGTGGTCTTACAGTAGACACGGCGCTGTGGCATATTTAGACTACAAGAGCACTCAAAAGCATGTTGTTCCTCTTTGTTTGACTAGCTAGCTTCCACAGCAAAATATAAAATGCACATTCTGGCTGATTTGTCTTTTGGTCTCCATAAAGCAAGGCCCTCGTCTACAGCACATATAAAAAGCTGCTTTTGCTCATAAACCCTCATAAATGTTACACACTGGACCTTTAAATCATCTTTCTTCTCTATTCTATAATACTTGACCTTCAGAAGGTCGTCTTGACCACGTGTACATGCCTAAATGGGTGTGATTGGGTGAATAAATGTTTGTGTTAAAAAGCAGCTGAACAGGTGTACCTAATATAGTGGCTGGTGAGTGTATTATGAGTCATTAAATCTGAAAATCATGTAATTAAATCTGTATATGATGGAAATGTTATCACTACCCAATACTAGTCACTGTTTCACACAGCAGGAGTCATAGTGGAAATGTTGTGAAACTTCTGCTTTTTCAGTTTACCCTTCCTCCACACACACACACACACACTGCATTGAATTCCATTCATTTGGACAGCCTAAACAAAGTGTTATCCCAAACCTTAACCATAGCCATATTGATTAACCTTAATCTAATTACAAATTAAACTAAACTTAACCAATTCCTCTGAAATCAGCTTCTGCCTCATTCAAACTTCAGTTTCTAGGTTGGCAACTGAAATACTGCATGTATTTACCCTTTAGTGGTATTTCAATGAGTAAAATGGACTGAGAGCGCTGTAATGAATCCATGTGGTTTAGACATAAAACTATCCACTCAGTCAGATGGTTCTAATCCAAGTCACTTTTTGTTATTGTTTGCACTTGTCCTTTACAGGTCTTTCATGGGTAAAAATGGCTCAGGGGGCATAATGTTAAAAATATATCCCCCTGATGTAACCACGTGATTATGGCACACAACTATCCCCCCTGCTACAAGGCTGGAGCCCAGGTCACTTTTTGGCAACTGGAACACTGCATGGTAATGTTTGCACAAGCCCTTTATGGGCATTTCAATAGGTAAAATGGACTGAGGGGGCTATAATGTTAAAAAAAATATTCCCCCCAATTTAACCACATGATTGTGACACAAAATGATCCCTTCTGCTACAAGGCAGGAACACAGATCAGTTTTTGGCAACTAATACTGCATGTTATTGTTTGCACCAGCCTTATAGTTGGGTTGGAAGAATAGCCTGATTGCACTGAAAAACTGGCAATTATTCTTATTATTCTTATTATTATAACAACAATAATAATAATAATAACTCTATTATTAGACTTAAGCAGGTCTACAATTTATTTGTTGAGCCTTTTGTTTAGTGGCAGTTTTTCTTTGTGTCCCCACATTTCCATTAAGGGTGAGCATCTATGTTCCAGGATGGTTCCCTATGGAGGCACGATGTGCAACAAGCGCCATTAGTGTAACTAATACAATTGTAATTTAGTTTCTGCCTCTCTAGGACCAGGTTTTGGTTTCCATGAGGTCTTCTGGTCCTGACATGGTCAGTGTTTATAACAGAAATGGTCTTGAGATAGAAAGAAATGTGAGAACACTCATACACATAATGCATTTTGTAACATCTCAGCTAAATGCCTGACCCTAACCCTCCTTATATTAACCCTAACCTAAATCTAATTCTACACCGCCATTAAAACCAGTCTGTGAGGACGGTCTCAAATGTCCTCACAACAACACATCTAAGCCCAAATGTACACACACACACACACACACACACACGTGCGTACACAATCCTCTGGAGTGTCCACACAAAGCGAGTTGTTGATGTAAGGTTTTCCATCAGGCTGCCCATGTCTAGTCTGACCATGCATTATTGAGGAGGTCTTTACAGGTTATGCAATTACTGTCAGACAGCATCTGATCTGATGAATCTGATGACACAACAGCCTGAGAGCCAAGGCTCTGTGTGTGTGTGTGTGTGTGGGGTTTGTTTGGTAAAGAAGGAGCAATTCAATAAAGTGAAACTGAAACCCTAACTGCATAGAAACACCCTAATAACATGTATTATTGATGTGAATTTAACATAATGGATAAAACTGACGGAAAGACGAAAACGTTATAGCCGAGTCATCATAAACACGAGGGTCACGTGTTCAGTTTTAAATGTGACAAGACTGACTTCACGTTTGCAGTGGACTGTGGGCTAAGCTTGTGTTGCACTGGAGTGAAATGTCACGGGTTGTTTAGATTTGATTTCTGACAGGGGCCGTATTCCTCGTCTCATGTTGAGATGGAAAATACATGTGTGTGTGAGTGACAGGGATAGTGATAAGTGAGAACGCTGGACTGAGGCTGACACAGACAGTGTGTCCCTGAACTCAGGACACGCACAGGGTAGACACTCTTCACCCCCTCACCTCGCTATAATGCCAGCAAACATCACACGGTTCACGTTACCTGATGCCAAGCACAGGGCATTTTCCCTCACGTCCTGCAGGGGTCAGCCTTGTATCAGAAGGTTGACTGGAGAAGGGTGAGACTTTGTCCACATGACATTAGTGGCACATGTCCCTCTTTTATTGGACATTTAACATCTGATCCAGTGATTTTTTTCCCCCCCAGAATCCTGACATTGTGTCGGAAAAGGGCGACTGTAATATGACATATGTGCAAAGCAAACTGGAGAATATTTCTGATAATGTGCGTGTGACTTGATTAAAGCAGTTTTTTTAAACTTTGTTGTAAACTCAGCTCGCACCCTATAGGGCAGGACAATTAAGTTAGAAACTCAGTTGTAAAAGTACATCAAAAAGTGCATTGAAAATGCAATAAAAGTACTAGCAACACATACCTGTCCTTTGTACACCTGAAATTGCGTAGAAAAGTGCACAGTATTCGCAGTAACTATTTTGTCTCATCTCAGGTGCAACTCAGCGTCCATAAAGTCAAAAAGGTGCACAATATAAGCCTTATATTCAAAGCTTATTTCACTTATTTGAAATAAGTTAAACATATGTCATATACGACCCACAAACATCGCAAAGTGCCTTTAACGGAATACAAAAGAACTAACCTACCAGAATACTGTGGGAATACACAGCCACATCCGGTGTACTATTGCTGGTCCCGAACCCAGATAAATGGAGGTTTGAGTCAGGAGGGCATCGTTCGTGTCAGTAATGCAAGAAAATCCACGTGATCGTGTTGAATTTGTTTGATTTGCCTGAAATGATTTGTTTCCTGATATTTCAAAGTATCCTATAGCATATCGCTCTTTGCCTTAAATGAAATCCATTTTTCCGTCTCACATAACACAACTGTGCCGCTGCAGTAAATAGTCATTTCAAATGTATTTTCGTCCATAAAAGAAAATGCACAGTACGTACTCGGCGTCTGAGTAATGTTTGTTACAAACTACTGTGCCCAGCATTTACTTATTCATTTATAAAGATTTATATCTTCCATGGGAATGATTCAGGGATGGCTGGGGTATCGCTGTAATAGCATTGGCATGACAAATATGTATAAAATCAAGCGTTACTGTTCAAATGGGTTCATTTTTACACCCGGCTGTGATGTCCTTGGTCGACCTTTTCTGCACAAATGATGCATCAAACATCATGTGTTCTCCACGTACTTCACTTCACAAAGGAAACCTATACATTAGCCCAAGTTTCAGTATTTTTCTAGCAACACAAAGACATTATGGCCCACATGCAATAAATAAAATGGAACAAATGACATTCCACCTCTTTATATTCAATTTTCTCTATCCCCACACACATAAACACACCACCTGAGAGGAGGCGGTGAGGGTGACTGATAGATGATCTTATACTCTTGCTTCAATTACATTAGAATGATGGAGTTGGTTATGTGCCGGAGGAGAAAAATAGCCCGAGACTTTCAGCCTGAAAGATAGAGCAGGAGCAAGATGGGAGAAGAGTTATGGCGACTTGGAGCCACGGGGAGAGAAAGGAAGAGAGGAGTTACAGCGACGCACTGGAGACAAGTTAACGGCGAAAGCTCAGCCTACAATGGATAGATTACACTGCTGTGAAAAACTTTCCCCATGTCGTTATTTAGTGTGGGAGTGCCTCTGAGGAAAAAACAAACAAAAAAAAAGTGAAGTAATGCGTGTGAAACAAAGGTGAGTGACACCAGAGATTGACGAGGCCCTTCCTTTCCTTCAGGGTGAGGGTTAGAAACCAACGTCAGACATTTGACAGCTGACACTGCACAAGCACAAGCCCTTATTAAAAAATAAAGAGGTTTTCTTTCACACACACACACACACAGGTTTGCAAAGCTATTCCTCTTAGGACACTACATTGAATTCTATTTCTTTGGACAGCTTAAACAGTGCACTATAGTTCCATTCCTTGGAACCCTTGCCTTGGGGTACCAGAGTAAAAATGGTGCAGTCGAGACAAATGTCGGTTTGATGTCTCATTGAGACAAACTGCTGGATGTCCTCCAGCGCACTGGTACAACGTAACGGCCCATACCCTGTTCAAACGCAAGCGTGACCCAGGATTTTACCATTCCAAACTGTACCAAACTGAACCGCATCATGATGGAAACACAGCATAAGTCTCTGCTTCCAAAACCTGTTCACAGTGCTGTGTAAACATGGCACTGCAACATGGTAGCCTCTGTAAAACAATAAGGCCCTTGCCTAAAGTACATATTAAAGGTTTATTCTGATGCTTCAACAGTTTTCATTTTCATAAAAGAATTATACACACATGCAAACATTCTTCAGTTCTTCAGTTTCTGCCCATAAAACATCTTCCTAAATGTTAGAAACTGGACATTTAACCCTAAAAAAAAGCTTTTAGAAGTTGTTGACATCTGGCCTAGATGTCTTCAAATAAAAACAATACAAAAATAAACTATATCCATGACACATAAACTCAGTACCCACATGACCATGAAACACCAGACCTTCCAAATACCATGTGTCCCCACACACACACACACACGCACACACAGGCACCTTGGGAAGCGGACACCTTTTTAGATCAGTCAGGGAGAAAAATGACATTAATGATTCTGATCACCAGGCTTTATCTGCGAACACGATCCAGCAGCAGGGCCATTTGGACAGCAGAGCTACGCCAGAGGGAGGAGACAGAAACCGACACTGATCAAATGGACTAATTTTCCCCGAGGTTGCTCTGTCCTCGCTGCAGTCGTTTCTTCTTCTTATTCTTCAGAAATGACACATCACGTGTTCCTGACCGGAGCAGCTCTGCAGCAAAAGGATGTCCGTGTCACATCTGTGGAGCCGGCTGTGCTTGTATCTCCTCCTAGTATAAAATATAGTATAATAAAGTGATTATTTATTTTGTTTTGATTTAAGTACTTTTTCCCATGAGAAGGTGTTGATGAATTGTTTCTAATATACAGTGAGGGTATTTAATCACTCAATAGGAAGATGGTTGAGCTTGTGTGGGGTAAATGTCCAGAACAGTAAACCCTGTCTCAAAATGCTGCACATAATATCTTAATTCAATTGCAACTTTACTTATAACTTTGTCCAACTGTTTTGAGCATCTACAAACCGCACTGTGCAGTTGTTTGTGTTGCAGTGACGATAAAGATCTATTGTAATGTTTGACTTTTTTATGTTTTGTCTGTGGTTTTGAGTTTTTTGGTTTTGTTTCTTCATTTTCACAGTTTAACGTTTGCTGATGTTGTGTTGCTGGTGTTTGGTGAACAGTATTTCATGCTGCATCTGTCATTTCTGAACAGACTCTGTCAAGCAAAACTATCCGAGCTCGCCGAGGGAGCATTTGTGTGTATGCAGCGGCTGACGTGACAGTAGAATATACTTCTGAAACTCTGTGTCCATTGGCAGTCATCTTTACATGAAACTAACTGCTTCCTGTGTGCAGTGCTGGAATGATGCTGCATCGCACGAGTCACGTGGAGCCTTAATCAGCGTCGTGTGAACTCATCTGACAAATTGTTTGAATGTAAAAAAACATTTGTTGACAGTCTGAGCTGACTTGAAGCTAAAGCTGTATCATAAAAGTTTGGTTTAGTTTATTAGGATCAACCATTAGCTAACAACGTTTGTACTCTTGATTGAACATATTTCTGACACATACCGTCATGGCAAATCCATACTTAAGGTGGCAACTATCCCACCGTATAAGTTTTATCATCCACATCCTTCATTTTAATTAAAAAATCTATACTTTTCATCTGCTTCTACAGCCTCGAAATTAAAATTTGGAAAGGCAATAAATGGGCTTACAGTGAAATTTGAATGCACTGTGCTGTCAACGAAGCAGCTGGGGGTGAGAAAGAGGAGGAGTTACACACTGGACCACATGAGATAAGGCCTGTTAACGCTGTATAGAGCTCAGAGACTGATGATTTTACAGGCACGATTATGAGTTGATGTTTTGAGAGAGACAACAACAGAGATTCTCTGATTCTAAAGGGGTTTTCTCCAGGTTCTCCAGTTTCCTGCCACTGTCCAAAAACATGCAGATTTGGGGATTAGGTAAACTGGACCATCTAAATTGACCGTAGGTGTGAAAGTGAGTGGATGGTTGTTTGTCTCTATATGTGTCCCTGTGATGGATTAGCAACTTGTCCAGGACGTACCCCGCCTTTCACCCTGTCAGCTAGGATTGACACCAGCCGTGACCCTCATGTGGAGGATAAAAGCAGCAGAAGAGTGAGAGAGTGAGACTCTAAAAAACATGGTATTGAAGGGCAACACCTGGTCATGTGATCACCACTGCAAACATTACACTTTACCTGACAACAACACTGCGACAAACACAGCCGACTCCACTTTCATGATATTATATTCACATCATCAGCACAAGTCAATATCACTCAAGAAAAGAAAAGGCAGACAGAAAGTAATCTGATCACGGTAAATATAATCTGATTCTCCTGACTGGAAGACAATATCATTTATAGTATTTAGACTGGATCACGTGCAACACACACAAGGATAGATCCTCTGGTGACACTAACCTAAATGTCATTCTAACCTTTTGTCAAATGGTCAAACACAGTAAAGAGCAGTGTAAGGCTTTTATTTTCTTTGAAGGAAGTGACTTTGATGTGGACTTTTATTTGTTTATTTTCAATAAAAAGCTGTGAGAACCTGCTTAAAATGTCCTTTAAAAGCATTGGGTTGTCCTCACAGCCAAACAAAGACTCACTCTCTTGTTGGTTTTGCATTGATTTCCATTCATTTGGACGGTCAAACCAAAACTTTAGCTCAACCCTAACCAGATAATCCCTAAACCCTAACCTTAACCTATAACCACCATTCACCTCCCACAAGTCTTAATCCTAACCAGACCCTCAGAAATGAGGTCCTGCCTCAGTAGGACCAGGTTTTGGTCTTCAAAAGGAAGGGTACTACTGGTCAAGGTCAGTGTTCATGTGTTTGTGTTTATGTTTATGCCAGAAATGGTCCTCAAGAGGCAGCAAAACGAACACACACACACACACACACACACACACACACACACACACACACACACACACACACTGCAGTGTGAGCACAAATGAGGAGGCAGAGAGAGAGAGATGGAGAGAGAGGGGGAGAGAGAGAGAAAGAGAGAGAAAGAGAGAGAGGATGGTCACAGCGCAGCAGAGCCACAGTCTCCACAGTCTCACTCTCACAGAGCTGCGTGAGCGCAGTGGAGAGAAGGACACACTTTCCACAGCTCTCGTGTAACAAAAAAAAAAAAAGAAAAAAGACAGAGCGAGACATCAGACCCACGCACACTCACACAGAGACTCATATAATTAGGGACCCACGTGTGAGCGCGCAGCATCCAGAGAGTCCACATCCAGGATTCGGGAGGATTTTTGCGCACGCCGTGTCATTTGTTTTGAAAGTAAAGCAGCCATGCACTCAGCCGGCGACAACTAATCCACCAAAATGACTCACCGAGGGAACGGAAGACCGCGTTCGTGGGTTGCTGTGGCGGAGCAGCGTCCGTTAAGTTGCGTGATTCTCACCCACAGAGGGTCACCTTCTGGAACCATGTCCTGTGGCGACGTGCGTGGCGCGCCAGCGTGCGTGTGAGTGACTGACTGACCGATAGTCTTTTGCGAGAGGAAGAGAGGCTGGATAAACACAGCAGACCGGATTTCAGGCAGCGACAGCCACACACTGAGAGAAGCCGCCTCTCGTCTCTCCCAGCCCCGCAGACACATGCAGGATGTGCGGGGAGCGCCGGCGAGTCCTGGTCCAGCTCAACCCGGGTTCATGACGCGCTGGGCGGCCTCGTCATGCGTCTCCTGCCCGAGCCCAGCGCTCAATCCCTCCGGCTCCTCTTCCTCTTTATCTTTGTGATGGGGGTGGCCCCGTCGCCGGTTCTCACAGCCGGCTGTCCAGACAGATGCGTGTGCGACGACCAGCTGGTAGTCCAGTGCGCCGGGCAGGAGCTCACCCAGTTCCCCAATGACCTGCCGCTGGCCACCCGGCAGCTCATCATCTCTAACAACCGCATCGGGGACCTGCCGGCGCTGCAGCTCAACTACCTGTCCGACCTGGTGTATCTGGACTGCAGCAACAACTCTCTGAGCGAGATCTCCGAGTCCACCTTCGGGAACTTGCGCAAACTCGCCTACCTGGACTTGTCTTTTAACATCCTGCTGCAGATCGAGGACCGGACGTTCGGCCCGCTGGCGTCCCTGGTGATGCTCCGGCTGACGGATAACCCGAGTCTGGCTGAGATCCACTCGGACGCCTTCTCGGAGAACATGGCTCTGCAGGTGCTGGATGTGAGCCGGAACAACCTGACCACCCTGAACATCAGCAGCCTCATCGCTTTGCCTGCTCTGCGCTCTCTCGGGCTCAGCGGTAACCCGTGGAGGTGCGACTGTGACACGGAGGACCTGTGTCTGTGGGTGCAGATCGAGGGCTTCAAATTCCAGGGTGAGTGACGTGAAAGATGCTCAGAAGTCATGTCTGCACATAAACATCATCATACACACGTATTCTATGCCCCTGTCCTTGAAGACACACTGTGTTCAGGTGAACCTCTTCCATGTTTGTCCAAGGTAACAATGCGTCCTTGCGTTAAGAGCCAAAAATGCCTCAAGGTCTTATTTATCTTATAAGTTATTTAAGGAGGTAGATCGATATTTTTTGAGATTGGTAGGCTACTCACACTCAGTGAGCACGCTCTCTGCTTGGCTCTAAGAACCAGCCAAACACAGGCATTTTCCCTTCCACTGAAAACATGGTTTCTAGTGGGGACACAAAGACGAGAGAAAACTGATTTTATCCACTCAAGGACAAGGCTGACATAATAAAATCTACACCTGTTCCATGCTACAATATCTTAATACTATTTTAACCACTTTTCTCACTGTTTGACAACCTTTCCTGACTGGAAAATGAAGTTTATTAACGATTCACTTTCCTGCACCAAAGTCCACAGAGAAAATCAGTGTTTTTAGCTCATGGGGACAAGGGAGCTGCTGATCTACTGCTGCCTTGTTTGGGAAGTTTTTGTCACTGAGGTAAATTGGAACATATGTCAAACACTGAAGGCACAAAATAACACATTTTATCTTACAATAGGAATTAGAAATGGATCAACAACTCATATATGCCATTATATAAAAAAAAACACGGATTTTCTCTATGGACTGCAGCGAGTGAGCAGTTTCAAGTAAATTTCAAATTTCAAGTAAAAAAAGCAAGATTTTGAATTGAAATTGTTGCCAAATCTGGATCAGATCTAGAGTCTGATCCTGCAACCATAGACCACATTTCAAAATGTAATGGACTTGGGTGATCACCTACCCATCACAAAAAAAATCAGATTGATCCATGAAAAAGTGTAGACAGGAAGTTGCTAACATAAACCCACGATGATGAAAATTGACAGAGATAAAAAAATAAAACAGAACTATGCCTTTAATAGTCCCACATAATAGCACATACTCAAGTCTGGCCACTGACGCAGTTTGTCTTTCTGTAGTGGACTCACACTTGTGCTCACGCACGCACACACCTGCAAACTAAGACTCCACTGATAAACTGAGAGTTCAAAGTGGAGGTAATCTGAAGATTTCGTGTCCCAGCTCAGATCTGCAACACGATCCAACTTCAACTGCCCGTCCCGTCTCCATAATGTCTCAAGTTTAGCAGTTTATCGGATCAGCTGACTTGTGTTACGCTCACTTCAGCTGACCACTCCGTAAACAGAGGGCAACAGAATTGGACCTGTGGAATTAGCACGTATACGGTGCTCGTGATCTTCTCAGTGACAACATGTTTAAGTAATCTGTGCTTGTGACTGTTAACTGAGCTTAAGCCTGAGCCGGTGAACTGGTGGTTATGTCATGTGACGATGAGACGCGTACGTCAGCTTACATTCTAGTCATGTTACTGCTGCCGATGGTCATTGTCTGTCCACTGTCCTGAAGGCAGAGACAATGCCGGGAGCGTGACTGTGTCCTTTTGTACCTGTTTAATGTCTGGCTATAACCCTTCCTGTGTGAGACACACACACACACACACACACACACACACACACAGAACACAGCATGCACCTGGGAGTGCTGTCGCTCCCTCCACCGTATGCTTTAGCCCTTCAGTCCAGATGGTTTATGATGGTGCTCAAAAAAGCTGAACTGTTGTGCTCACATTAACAGAGTGTGTGTATGTGTGTTTGTATGGGTATCTTTGGTAGGACAAAAACAACGTATAAACCACATGGAGTGAGGACATTTGGGAAAGTTAGGGTTAGAATTGGGTTAAGGTTAAGGTTAGGGTGAGGTTGAGAGGATGCATTATGTCTATGAGTGTCTTCATTACAAATGCTGCACAAAACTCCTATCAGGGATAGGAATTAGGGATTAAATTGATAGTTTGACCCTTAGTCAAGGTCGAATATGTTGTACGCTCTCATTGTGCAACACTGATGCCGGAAAAAGGACACTCACCCTCACTGGCTGCCAGCAGGGACACAAAAAGGTTTCAGCCACAAACCAAAAAGTTCACCTTATCAAATCTACCCCTGTGACATCTTAAAAATATGTTCACAGCTCTGTTTGGCCAGAAAGTGAAGTTTGCAAATTCCACTGCTGCCTCCATCGGTAACCTCAAATGTGTTGCTTTGCAGCTTTCCTGTTTAAAATCCTATGGTTTAGTTTAGCTAAGTGGCATTAACTTACTAAACATGACAGAAGCAGCAGCTAAAAACATTGATTTTCCCCATGGACCATGGAGTTTACAGCCAAAATAGACTCAAACTCAAGATTTTTGTTATCCACCTTTACTTTCACAGCACGGGGAAGTACACTCTAAAACCTGGTACAGAACTGAACGGTTCACTTTGCTGCGCTCAGTTTGCTCTTATTTCACTTAAAAAATCAGACACACACTCAGAAAGGTGGCACAATACCAAAACTCCCACACACGAGCCATTGTGCTTTCATCATGTACTCTTCAATCCTGGCGGATCACCATGGAATCACAGCTAAAACGCTCATCACACTTTATAAAGTTGTAAATCTGACCAGAGGAGTTTAAACTCTGCTAAGGTCAACTTTGTGTGTGTGTGTGTGTACTTGTATTTGTTGCTTTTTTAGGACCTTTTCTGATAATATCAAGCAATTCTGAATAAATGATCAACACTCATTTATTTTCTCACTCATAATGTACTGTAAATGTGTATTTATGGATGTGAGAAATGTTAATGCATATAAACAAAAACCAACACATCTCAGGTTCTTCATATTCAGTGTGTGTGTCTATTCTAGGGCTGCAACATTTAATGTATGTAATGAATCGATTCCTTCGGTAATTCATTCATTTTTCAGTCATACGTTACTAGTTTTATGGATCAAACAAATCATAATCAGTATTTTTTATTTCTTTAGTTGCAGCCGTCTTAACACGGTAATTAATAAATTAAGTACGTTGAAATGAAGTTGTCAAAGAACACAATTGCAATAGCAAAGTGTATGTATCGCCTCAGTGTAGGGACTGACGTGTAATTCTACATTATACCAAAGTAAAAGTTATTTCTTTATGAAATGTTAACATGGCTTCTTCCACTACACTCTGGAAACTCCTGAAACCTTCCTGTGCCGGGCCCCGAAACATTCTCTGTCAATCTTTAGTACTTGGGGAATAGACCTACACTTCCTCTCCTGTTATAATGGAATTTCAGGTTGTACAACGACCCGCTGTGCTCACTGTAGGTCGATTTTGACAAGTGGTTCGGTTAAAATGGCTCCAGTGTTTGGGGGGGGGGATTTCGGGGATTTCTGGCTGCTTGTCAGAGTCCTGAACAGGCTCTTTCGGCAAAGAGCCAATGCAGAGAGCTACACACAGTGCACATGTTAAATATTCATATAAAAAAAGAAGGATGAACCGAGGCAGGGGGGTTCAAAGAGACGATGAAGGGAGGAAAGAAAGCAGTCGAGCCGTCGCAGAAGCGGGATTTAGTTTATCTTTATGGGATGTGATTATTTGCTGAGGAAAAGAGAGGCTTACAGAAAGTAGTGTGATAGAAGAATAACAGACAGAAAGATGAGAAAGGACAGAATAAAACTCTCGTGCATACTTTCTAAATACAAACTAATGTCTGCCACATTCAAATCACTGTCAAATGAGTTGATATAATGCTGATTAAGCCTAATCGGCTCCACATTACACTCTCTCTCTCTGTATTTCTCTGTAAGGTGGTGTTTAGCGCTCATGTCACATTCACACGCGGGAGGTGATTTGTTTTACCTCGAGACAGACGGCGGCAACAGCAACCTTGAGCGAGAAAAGTCAGACGGCTGCAAACAGGTTGAAGTATGACTGAAATCACAAAGAAGCTCTTGTGAAAAGATTCGCAAATGAGAGAAAAATGCAGTTATTAGCAGTTACAGGCTCTCAAACTCAAATGACCTGAGGGCCACTGACTCTGTGGCCCAAAATGACATATCAATATGCCGTATTAATTCCTTTATTTATATGTACTCTTGCCTCGTGTGAGCTTTTCTGTCTTTTATCCATTATTCTGTACAGCACTTTGGTCCATGGTGTTTGTTTTGTGCTTTGTTTTAGTGCTTTAAGTGCTTGTTTTAATATGCAACAATAAAAAAAAACATATTTATGATGCAAAATTAATCTATTAATTTAGAAATGACTCGTTACAACTTGATTTTGTTTGGAGGGCCACATGAAATCGATCGGAGGGCCACATATGGCACAGTTTGAGACCTCTGGGATAGATGCTGTGTACGGCGCTATTGCACGATGAAGGTCGCGGCATATAAATAATGTTCCATTGTTTCCGTTTACTTGGACCAAACATCAAAAACAACAAAAGTCACCAGAAGTTACGCACTGCAGCTTTAAGTCGGACGTTGGATGCTGAGGGGGGAAAAGAAACAACAGATCTGTTGAACTGTGCCCCAGATCTGTCACTCAAATCCATTCAAACATTCATTATGACAGGGAGCCATCGATTCAATTTAATACAGGTAGGAGATGCATTATTTATCAGCTGGAATGATTCCTCAGACCCATCTGGTGCGGAGAAGCATATCGAATTCTACTGGCCTACTTGTGTAGTAGAGTCTGTACATATTTTTATGTCTCTGACTGTGCGAGAGCGCAAAACCAAGATTGATGTGATGCTTGTGTGGGTGTGATGGTGATGTGATCACCTGGGGGCAGCTCGAGCGTGTGTGTGTGTGTGTGTCTGTGTTCATGTGTGTTTGACCACGAGAGCGGGGAGTGTGTGAAGATGACGGAGCAAAAACTGAGAGAAAGCGATGGAAGGATGTGGAAGAAGAAGAAGAAGGAAACGGACGGATAAAGACTGAAGGGGAGACGTGAGGAGAGAATAAATGTTTGAGTGCCAAGATTTGCAACGAAAAAGCGGGAGGTGATAAAGAGAGCATGACTGATAAGACGCAGCGATAGAGGCAACAGGAGGAAAAAGGAGCTATTGCTATCTGACCTTCACGCACTTTCTCTTTCTCTTTCTCTCTCGCTCTCTCTTCACTTATCCTCCCTAAGAAGGAGAAGGGATCATCTAGAGAAATGATGGGAAGGAGGATGGTGGTAATCTGACTAATGCCGTATTTTAGAGGAGAGTGTGAAGGCGTGTGTTATTCAGCCCTAGTGGATGTGATGGAGAAAAGGTCAGCTATTCTTAGTCGTTGCCAATCCCCGTATGATGCGTTTAGCTCGCTACATGCTAAATGGTGAGTTATTTGGGTTTCGCTGTGAGAGGAGGGGCCTGAATTCATCATGGTTGTTGCTGGAGTGAATCGTCCAAAGGTCAGGGGTTCGGTCCCCGGGGCATCTAGTCACCCAGCCGACGTGTCCCCGGGCAAGACACTTAACCCCAAGTAGTTCTTGGTGTTAGGGTGAATGCAGTAAAATGACTGCATATTAAAGAAGAGGTTGAATTCCCACAGACTGTGAGCAAGTTTGCAATGACCACTTTAAAAAACAAAGGATTGTTGTCACACCAAGTAATGAGCCGTCAAAGTCTGATATTCAAACTTAAAATGCCTCAATGCTGCTTTCAGCAATGTTGTTTTTTGGCTAACTTTGAGCTAACTTCCTGGTAGCTGTTAGCACGCCCCTCCCTCCGCCTGACATCACGTCAACTGTAAATAGTACATTGTTTAGTTGCTCATGAACTTTTCAACCAAATGTTTAACAGATAAGGCCCAATTGTACTATTTTCTTACTATATTTTATACAATATTTTCGTCCATTTTATGTTTGTCGAACTACTATCTCCGTCATTACCCTCGTGTCTTTTACGCTTGTATGGACGTTTACACAATGCTCCCTCGAGAGGAGCACCAAGTTGCAGGCATATAAAAAAAATGGTGACTCTTGAAGAGGTTATTTTATTGTGCTTTGACTGAAACGTGGACTTTATGATGTCACTCGTTGGTGTTGCTGATGAGGGAGGTTGACGATGAGCGGCATTTTCGATATTCACGCACATCCACCGTGACTTTTGACAACATGCTTTGCCGGACAGCTTAAACAAGCCAAGTGTGCCTATTTTCAGGCTGTAGGGATAATCCAGTGAGCTCTGACAGCAAGTTTTAAATGCCCGTATGACACTTCTTGGTCATTTTCCTGACTGATTGGACTATTGACTCTATACTGCCCCCAAGATTTCTGGTAGTATTGCTCCACTTCGTCTGTCATCGTTAGTTCCCCCTGCGTGGCGCATAATGATGGACAAATTGAAGCATCTCACATCTGTTAGACTTACAGACGTCTTTACTTCGACAAAACACCGAACAGGTGTTTACTATCGTGTCTCCTGGCAACAAGCAGGAGGACATGAGGACATCAGACTCCTATTGATCACACAGACTTATACTATAGAGCTCCAGACATCTCATGACTCAATTTGTTTATGCTGCCACGGAGGCAGGAAAAGCGTCAGTGCAGGTTTTAAGCCGCCAAGAGTTCACTGCGCGCTTTAAATCCACGGAGAGCGAGCAAATGTATCGCAGAACTTGACAGACTGAATATATCTGACCCCGATAATGCTCCCGCTGTGCTTCTCAGATTATTGTAAACAGCAGAAACATTATTCTCATGTGAAATAAACAAGATATTAAAGCTAGTAAGCGTTAGATTCTGTACCTGATATGAATCACTACACAGGCCAATCCGTTGCCTGTGGGTTCTCATCACTCTGTCTTCGATGCTAATTTTATGGCACTAATCTACCATGTCAGTTTTCACAGACGTCACCTACTGGACCATATTGGCTGTTAGTTACACTGGTGTCGAAGCATGTTGTGCTTTATGGTCTATTTTTATCTAAATGGGAACATAATTTACAAAACTAACTGAACTCGGCTTCCATTCAAGCCGAATCCATTTTGTACTGTGACTAACTGCTACTTCCTGGGCTTCACCTTTAGGTCAAGATCAGCTACTGGTGTGGACTGAGAATTGTGTGCAGGGAAGCTCTGAAAGACGTAGTACACATAATTGTCTGGCTGTATAGATGCATAGATACAGTATGTAAACAACTTTGTGTAGGCAAAAATGAAACACGAGGCTTTGGGTTTGATTGGGGGGTGGAGGTTCACGTAATGCCTGTGCCATACTGATTAACATATGAATCAGCATAATTAATCTGCTTATAATTAGCTCTGCTCTCAGTTCACATCCCCTGCAGGTTAATACCTCACAGTTTTTATTCTCTGAATGTGTACGTGAACATACTGTGAACATATTGTACGCATGTGTGTCAAACCACAGGCATTTAATCTCGTGTTTTCAGCACGAAAGAGACACGGTTGTTGTATCTCCATCTGTAAACGCTCTGCACTGCAGCGACTCAGGGGAAAAGTGAGAAAAGTTCATACAGAAGTCAGCAAAGTTTTTCACTCCTGAACTAGACGCTCGTACAGGGAGGAGATGAGCCGCCTTCCGCGTCAGTGTCAGTGATGATGTCAGAAACCATCCGGCTGATGATCTGACACAGAGAAAATATCATCCAGCTCCAGTATCAGCCACATACATAGAAACCTCCTTTGAGTTAAATAGAAAACACTGAAGTTTCCATGTGTGGAAAAGTAGTTGTATTTATCTTTAAATGTAAATAAGTGTTATGTCATTCTCTGCAGAAATAAGATGGATCTTAGCACTAATATTAGTGGATTTACCTGAACCCGCCTAAATAGAAAAGAACAAAAGTTTAACATAGTTTCTATTGCTAGTAGTTCTGCCTTGTTGTGTGTGTGTTTTTGTTCGTCCTAGTTAGCAGTAATGGCCTAAACTGCAAAGAAACCTAAAAACTGTGTCTGTCCAGACTTAAGGCCGAGAGACACGATCAGAAAATGTCGCTTTCCTGGGGATGAAACTCAACTTTACTACAATATACCATAGCATAGCAGTGAACGTCATCACTGTTCCTGTGTTGGGGGACCATGTTGTCGACAACAATCTATAGTACCTCCAAAATCTCATTTTACACGTGTTTACAACAGAGAAAGTTACGTTAAGAGATGCCCCATCCTCGTTCAATACATGGAATTTATGTACGTTGTTCTTCAGTTACACAGATGTGTTACACTGTACTAAACTAGTGTTGTGTTATTTTTAGCACCCATGATATCAGGTGAACACTATTTCTTCAGTGTTTTGCAAAGGGAATTCCTCTTGTATACCACTGTTAACCAATTCCCAGGTTTTCTGCAAAAACTGGGCTTACAGGTGATCAATCTGAACATGGGTGGTGTTGTGTTTCTAGCACGTTACATTATGCACTCAGTTTTAGCACCAAAATGAACAAAATGAGAAGTTGATGTCGTAAATACACACGCTCGAACCTGAACAGCGTCTTGTGGTTTAGTTCCAGTGGTGTGCTTGTCCCCTGCTGCAGTATAATATAATATAATAAGTGCTGCACATGAAGTTTATGAGTGTTTTAATTCCAAGTGGGATAAGTGCCAGTGCAAGTTAAAATAAGGAAGCTCAACTTGGCCAGAGCACACCGAGACACTCACATCAAAACATTTAAATACATTTTAGCCACAGATTTTCAAAATAATTTGCTTTTAAATCAAGCCACACAAATAGGCACTTTTTTTTGATAACGCTGACTAAACACTATTATGTGTGACTAACTGCAGGAAACTCCTTATCTATTGGACGCGTAATACTGACGTAAAAGAATAATCATTTAATCTGCCCTCAATAAAAGTGCCGGTGAAAATCACAATTAAAGATTCTTTGGAGAAAATGAGGTTTGGTGAAAAACAGGGACAAACACGGAAAATGTCAAGGGCATTCTCTGCCCGAGTGATGTGTGAGTAGATTTGCAGCCTGACTGACAGTGAGAGTGAAAAAACACGGCTAAACAGAGAGCGAATCATCCGCCGCGTTCTCCTTTCTCACGTTAAATGATGTTTCTCTTATCTCTGATTACTGGAGCCAGTCAGGATTTCTGTCTGCGTTCATTGTGAAAACTTCTGACACTTGCGAGACAGATTCAAACTTTTTAAATCTTGTTTTTGGTAATTGTATATCTCTTTGGATTAAGTTTGTTTGACTAGACTAGACTAGACTAAACTAAGTTAGACTAGTGTAGAATATATGTTTATTATCCCTGAGGGTCAGCAGCAATCACACATCCAAAAGAGGATAAAACATTCAATGCTTTAAACAAGCGAGAGATCATATATAAACAATTCTTATAGAATTAAGCCATATTAGTCATAACAAATTAGACTGGCAGTGTTTCCAGGTGGGACAAGTAAAGTGAGAGTTGATGGTTCAGAAAGGAGCAGATAGTGATCATTAAATCCAAAAGATCTCCAACTGCTGAAGTTTCCTCCATAACAGTGGTGACAGAAAATAAAAGATAAATAATAATAAAAGATTATAACCTTTGAAAGAGAGATGAAACTAATGTAACTATAGCTGCAATGTTGTGAGACGTTTCTCCGCTTTTATCATGAGAGGACACCAAGCAACAGTAACACACACTAATCAATAAGTGTGTGATATCTGAACACAGTCGTAAAGTGTTGCAAGAAGGACAGAACTGGAGCCATCCCAGACGGTCAGAGAGGAAGACCATGTGACCTGATGGACCTCACTATGAGAGGACAAAACAACAGAGGGTATGACTGTAAAACATTATAATAAGACAGGTAAAGCAAAAAAAAATACAACATTGACAACTGATCACATGTCCGTCCTTAAATAAAGGAAGAAAATTACGTGATGTGGATTTACCTGTCAACAATAAAGCCAAATGTAGGGTTTTAAGTGTATTTTTTTACTAATCAATTAATTTGGCATTGTTTTTATTATCCAAAAATGTCTTAATGGCTGTATTGGACATGTTTTGTCCACATTTATTGGACAATTTTTACAAATTTGGGAGGGAAATAAAACGCATCAATCGTCAACTTTCAAAAAACAACAACACAGTGGGCCGATGAAGTCTGCAAACCAATCAGATATTCAAGGACGGACATCAAACTGCGCTCTGAGGCCAACACTTTGGTTTCATTAGTGATTGTTTCACAGCACCATCGTCTTGCTCTTCACTGAAACTGATGCTGCAGCAGCTGCTGCTGCTACGCTGGTGAATCTCTGGCACGTGGACTTAAAAGAATAGATCATATCGGGCTCTTCCCACCGTCCCTCCCCCCCATCACTCATTTCCACACTCAGACCTTTTGGCTTTATCGCTGAATGAGTGCAGTTTAATTAACATTGTTAGCATCAGTGGACAGGACTGCCGCCAGATGAACTGCCCTCCGTTGCTACATCTCTCATCCTCTGAGGCCAGATTCACTTCATCTGTCCTTTCAGTGTGTGTGTGTGTGCGTGTGTGTGTGTGTGTGTGTGGTGTTGTGGATTCTTCTTGGCCTGTGTCAGCTCATGTTTCAGTGACATGATCTTGTCGAGTTGTGCCAACAGCTCTGGTTCTCCTCCTGCCAGCACGTTTCCAAATAGTACATTTAATCTTAGGTTCTTCCTCCTTCATTTTGGGCTCATTTTCCCCTCACTCGTGTAGATCCCTCCTGTTCGATCAATGGAGTGTTTGAACAGCTCTTCTCTAATCATACGACTTTGTGTCTTTGTGTGTATCACTGGCCTTAAAGGTGCAGTGTGTGAGAATGATTGACATCTTGGGCCCTATATTTACAAGAGCATCAGTGCGTCGTCAACTCCAATTTTGCTCGTTGCAGTGTGTATCAGCGGGGTTATTTGTAGCTATGTTTTATGTGTAACATCATTTAAGTCAATCAGTTTTACTTGTTACTCCCTTTAAAAGCCAGGTGTGCCTGTGTATGGCACATTAAATGGCAAATACAGGAAACTGGAGAAGTGAACAAGTCTCTGCTGCGAAGGAGCAGCGAGCATATCATCTACGGTTGCAGCGAGAACCCTTCACTGAAGGTTAGGGATTACAGCCACACTCATTTAACTGATGAGGAGCACTTGAGTGTGTGTGCACTGTGAACTCAACCTTTGTGATTTTTGAACAGGTTTTTGTATTAGGAGTATTAGGGCCAGCCCAAAAAAAAAAACAGCCAAAGAAAAATCTGGCACAAGGGGAAAAAGTAGGCAAAAAAAAAATCTGGCATAAAATTTTTTAAAAAGTCAGGCAAAAAAAAAAAAATCCGGCATAAAATGTTTCTAAAAAGTCAGGCAAAAAAATAATAAAAAAATCAGGCATAAAAAAAGAAAAGGCAAATAAAAAATCTGGCACAAGGGGAAAAAGTAGGCAAAAAAAATCCGCATAATTTTTTTAAAGGAAAAGTCAGGCAAATAAAAAATAATCCGGCATCAAAAAAAAAGGTCAGGTCTGGCTTTTTTTTTTCTTGTGCCGGATTTTTTTTTGCCTGACTTTTTCCCCCTTGTTTTTTTTTGGCTTTTTTTTTGGCTGACCCCATCACTCCTTCACAGCCTATAGATAAAAATGCCACACCTCAGTTTAAGACCACCACACCCACAGACACACACTGATTAGCGTGAGTGCACTTGCTACCTACACAACATAGGCGCTAACTGTGTTGGTTGGCGCTGCTGTGGGTCATTTTGTGTCATTTCATTTCTCTTCTCTGCAACTGTGTTCCCTTCCTTACGCTCCATCTCTTTCTTTTACATGCTCCCTTTCTTCCATCTTGAAAAGTGCCATCTCAGTCCGCCCTGTCTATCTGTCTCTGTTGGTGCTCTCATCTCTTAAATTGCTCTCCGCTTGAAGGGAGAGAGGGAAAAAAACAAAACGTTCCTTTTTGGAGAGCGCAATTAAGAATGCATGGGAAGTGACGGGAGACGAGAGATGAAGTCAGATGAACTGATAGAAAACAGCACTAATTTGTGCTTGTCCTCTGCTTGTGTCTGATAATTCATCTATCAAATACATAAAAAGCTGCCCCACCATACTCCACATACCCCCCCTTGTTTGAGCACTCAGCATTTACACTAATTAATGTACAGTACGTGAGGGTACTGTATATGCTAATGCTGCAATGTCATTAAGCAGCCAGGCATGTTTGAGCGCGGAATCCTAAGTCTGACTCTGACCTTTGACCTCTGCTGAGAAGGATCCAATGGTACAACAAACACTGGCCCACTGTGTAGAAGACTGTTGACCTGGCTGAAGATGCTCCTCCTCCTCCTCCTCATTATGAACCTGTAGATGTTTTGCCCGCTGCAGAGTGACGTGTCAGTGTATAATGATGATGATGTGCATGAGGGGGTGGGAGATGTGTCAGCGGCTTGCAGTCAGATCTGGTCACCTTTTGGTGTGTGTGTGTGTGTGTGTGTGTGTGTGTGTGTGTAGCATAGTAATGTTGCTATGTCCTAGACACCATTGCTCAGAGGAAATCTATAAAGTCTCTCAGGGTCTTTTATCACAAAGGTTATCACTGAATTAACAACATGTTTGTGTGTGTGTGTGTGTGCTTGTATTTGTTACCTCTTTAGGACCTTTTTCTGGTGTAAACATTGACCTTGTCAGGACCAGTAGTCCTCATGGAGACCAAAGTTTGGTCCAGATGATTCAGAACCTCATTTATGAAGTTTAGGACTAAGATTTGAATCGTGGTGATCGGTTAAGAGGGTGAGGGTTTGACATGAACTGGTTATGGATCAAATGCAAGGCCCTTTAAGCACTCTACGTTATCGGCGCTGGATCAGTGATAGAGCAGGGCATCTTCCAAAAAGAAGGTTGAGGGTTTGATGATCTAAATGATGTGTCACTGTAGCGGCATGTAAAAAAGAATGTGTGAATATGTCGTCATTTCTGCCACTTTCCTCGTGTGTCTTCCTCATACCTCACACAGAGATCAGTCTGATTGGCTCTCTTCTAATTATTCTTCTCTTGTGATTGGTTCTCTCCCCAGTTCGTCCCGCCCTAACATTTGCGTCACCTTTATTTTTATTTACTTAACGCCTCGTTCTTGTTTCGTTCTAGTTTTAACACTGACAGCTTGCAGTGAATGACGGTGACTCTGCTATGTGACAAAACAAACAAAGTGGTTGCTTGATTTGCCTGTAAAATATCTCCACTTATCCACTCTATCCTCACTTTCAGATGAAGGCCAGACGGTCTGCCACAGTCCCCCAGAGCTGGCAGGCCAGCGGTTGGCGGAGGTTGGCATGCAGCTGCGGGCAGACTGCCACCAAGGCCTGGGCTACTGGGACTACCTCTTCTTCATCGCCATTGGCTTCGTCATCTTCTCAGCTGGCACGGTGTCAGCGTGGGTGATGGGAGTGCTCATGGTGCTCTACGAGCGCTACAGCAAGCGGAAGGGCGAGCAGCTGGACAGCGACGACGAGGACGAGAGGGGTGGGATGGGCGGAGGAGGAGGCGGAGGAGGTGGCAGTGGCGGAAACCAGGGGAATGGGGATCTGAGTAAGCCTGGCATGCAGGTGTGACACACTGATGTGAACAGGACGAGAGAAACGAGGGAGAGGAGGAACCGGAAGTGACAAGACTCTGAGACCAAAGGCAATGAACCAAGATCTGACTGTCTCTCTTTGTTATTGATATAGATGTGGCAATACGCTCTTCTTCATATTGGGGCTGAAAGTCAGTGTGTGATGGTGTGTGTGCGTGTGATGGTGTGTGTGTGTGTGTGTGTGTGCATGAGAGCAGAGAGCGAAGCAGAGAGAAGTGGAGACACACAGAGACCAATAATGACTATGACTATGCCTGAATTTCAGGAATACAGACTGACCTCTGAGATTGAGAGCAATAACCCCACACACACACACACACACACACACACAGCTACACACACACACACCTAACCCACTCACACACACACTGTCCGTCTCAGCAAAGATATTCTGCAGAGCTGGATTCCCTGAGTGGGAGGATGAACCTGCACACATCATGAAGTGCTCCCGAGTATCACCATAAATGATGATTATAAAAAAACACACACACACAAATACACAAACGCACACATGTGACATTAGGGGTCACAAAGAGAGTGATGCCTTCGCTCAACATAGTAAATACTGGTATAAAAACAAGTTATTTTGTGAAGTACTGCACATTTAGGATCACTGCAGTTTGAACAATGACAGAAGATATTGTAAGAATGAGTGAACGATAACCTTACAAGAGTCATGGTTGTAGAATAACAGTTTAGAGACTTGGTTCCATGTGAGCTGCTAAAATGTGCCCAGTGGAGTTTTTGAATACAAGCTGTGCTATGGAGTAATGGTTTACTCTTAATAGGTTCCGCTTTTTTTGTTTGTGTCCTGGAACACATGCAAATAACACAGTGACAGTTTTACATGTTAAGACATTTATTTTATATACACAACACTTCAGTTTTATCCATGTATGTGCTTGAATGTAAAGCTAATTGTGTTTATTTATAAGAAAACTACACAGGGCAAAAACCAACATCCCCTCAAACTTTTTTAACAACTTCTGTCCTCCATGTGACGTCAGTGTGGAGTTTATGCTTCATCCACACTAGTAAAATTTTGTTTGAATTCCCTATAAGTAATCTGCTTCCCTACCAAAAATGGTGAAAATCCAGGTCAGGGTTTCTGTTTATTAGACAAATGGCCAAATAACTCTAAAGTGAGTGTTCATTTAACACAATTAAGGCACGTAATTAACTCACAGTTCAGCGACCTATGAGTAATAATCATTTCCAAACATCACCATTCAGACTAAAACAATAGTCCCAAGGTTTTCCAACTATAGAGGCTCTGGACTAGTGTGCACGGGCAGGTGAAGCCAGAGCAGATGTGATGTGTTTTAATATGACAACACAGTCGGTGGCTGTGCTGCAACAACAGTCCCATTCAAATGTAGCACAAATTTTTACCAAATCATGCGCAAAGGAAAATACAAATGAAATACAAACGGTTAGGAGCTGCTAATTTACGTGCTTCATGTAAATCCTGATTTACCTGCTGTCACGTTTGTGTTTATCCACAAATTTAACGTGCGGATTGGGGTTAGGATGATGAGAGATTGTAAAATGACCATAGGGGTGATAGATTGATCCATGGTTGGGTGTGTACCTTTTTTTTCTGTAGCCCAATATCAGCAGTGATTAGCTCCAGCTCCCTCCCATGACCCTGCAAGGATAAGCTGGATGATGGATGGATAATGTGGTCAGAGGGGGAAATAGACTGGAAACTTTCACCCAGAAACAACTGCATGTCAGTGTGGTGTGGTCTACTGCTGCTGAAGCTCATATCTGCATGTTTCTCACTTCAGCCGTGACCCCCCCCCACCCCCCCCACCCACACCTGACGCAGTTGTAGAAGTAGGGTCCGCTCGCGGTGGCTGCAAAGTAGGACATGTAGTGTCAGAGTCACACAACTAACGACGACGTTACGTCGTGTGACTGGAACCCTCGCTTGGTTGCCCTCGCGATAAAGTTGTGCATATACAGGCCGCGGTCTGAAGCCCGGGGCTGTCAGAGTGGAAGTAAGCCTCTGGAGTCGTATGGAGTAGTGTGTTCATGTTTGCATGATTCTGTGTGTGTGTGTGTGTTTATTTAATGGGGCCACAGCACGGACGAGTGATTCACAAGCTCAGACGGATTCCAAACCGTTCCTCCTTTATCCTGAGCCGCTTCTCTCCGTTCCTGTGACGGACGGGTGTGTAGTGGAAGTGATGAACGACAAACTCCACACAGAGACGGGGCGGAGAAAGCGTTGGGTCACAATCAGAGGCAGGAATTTATCGTGACTGACACACACACAGCAGCTTTATTGAAAGAGTGATTGATAGCTGGGCCTTTATTCATTTGCCCCTGATGAATGATAACTCTCCAGAGGGAACGGCAGCAAGTGTGTGCCAGTGGACGTGAGAATGTGTGCACATTTAAAGTGGAAACGAAGCGCAGAACAATATGACTTTTTTTGGCACAACAATCAAACTTTGTATTATGTTATATTTGCTTCATATTTTACACGCAGTAGGGCACAGCTCTGTCCATTTGTTGGTAGCGGTTGCTGTTGTGCGTTTGACAAATGTGATGTTTCTGAGGAAAGACAGGGAGACACTGAGAGACAAACCTGAGGAGAGTCCCTTTTTTTAATTGTTTGAACGAGTTTTTCCACAATAAAGAGGGTGCTGAACTCTTTTCTTTCCGTATCTCGTCTATGAGGACGCAGCAGCTGAAAGCTACTGTAGCTACAAACAGTGGTCAGATGTCATGACATCAGTCTTTGGCAAGTGCTGGCGATTAGTGTGGCCATACGTCCAGATTTAGGCATCTGGCGCAGCCTCCAGTCGGACGCTCAATTGGCCTTCTTTTTGGAGTTGCACTGGAACACAGCATCACCTCCAATGCCCTAAGATCTATGGTCTAAGAAATAATACTAAAAATATTACGTCTGATATATCACTGGTTAAAAACATAAATGTGATGGCTATGCTGCTACTGCTGTTTGCCTAAACTAATGCCTAAACTTAGAACGTCTTTTAATTCTGAACGGTAAAAAGACTCCAAGTTTGTGTCAATTTCATGAATTGAATCATGAATCATGAATTAAATAGTCTTGCAATGAATAGAGTGTCTCAGAATCACTGCATCACCATCGTATTAGTGTCATGGACCAAATTGTATTGTAGTGTAGTCGTGTGTCCTCCATTTTGGTGCTCAGGAAATGACCACAGTACTGACTATTGTAGCTGGTAACACCGAATGCCGATGACATGGAAACTAATGATACTGAGAGATCTGATGACAGGAGCTGCTGAAGTCAAATGTGGCTACAGCTACAATAGCAGTCTCCTTTTCTCTCCTCAAAAGAAATAAATTAATCAAGTGATTTCTACCAAAAAGATGGCTGAACCCTACTGGCAAAAAACTGAAATATGACATAAAAAAAAAATATCTACGTCTTTTAGGGCCAAACCGAAAAAGAAAAAAATATTTGTAATACTACGAGAATAAATTTGTGATATTACAATAATAAACTCATAATATTAAAAAAAAGTCGTAATATTGCAAGAATAAAGCCATTATTAATCAAGCAAAGATGATCGGCTGCAATAATATTGTAATATTACGACTTTATTCTCAAACGAGTCAGTTTTATTTCTTTGTTGTTTGGCCTTAATACTCAATAATAATAAATCTTAATAAGAATTTGCCCTAAAATGAAAATAAATCACATTCTGCTTCACCTCTACTATATCCTACTTGCTTGTGATCGTCTAGAGTTGGTCAAATCACACACTCACACACAGAGGCTCACTAACATACACAGTAAAACTCAAGGGCACAGTTTGAACATTAAGCGCTGAACATTAACACCCCTGTTTTGGTCTCTCACCACGCATCACTACACACTCCTTATCCTCGCCCCATCCTCATCTGACATTGTCATCAGCATTCACACAATGCTAACACACACACACACACACACACACCTGGCCCTATTCATTTTGTGCTGAATCTTTAGGCTGTCATTATCAGATCACTTGTTCAAAGCGCTCAGAGGCGTGCAGAACCTTCTTACGTTACATCACGTTCATGAAAATGACCTACAGGGGTCACACTAACCCACAGGAGCGTGACCTCACAGCCACAGACCTGAACGTGTCCTCTAAACACAAAGCTTCCTGCTCAGGACGATCAGCTAAATGTCAATTTTATGCAGGAGACACATTAAGAGATGATTGGCAGACAGAAAACATCAGTATTTAACCAGCGTGTGTGTGTGTGTGTGATATTAGGGGGTCTATCCTGGCCTGGTGTTAACTCGTCACAGGACAGAGTAAAAATACCACTGTGTGTGTGTGTGTGTGTGTGTGCACATGTAGGCCGTGTCGCAGCACAGGTTGTTATCAGCTGTTTCCGAGAGATCTGGTCACGGCTATTTACATTAGTGTCACGTCTGACGGTGAAATTGGATTTCCCCGAGGATGTGGTGTGAAGAATCAGCGTGAACCTCGGCGTAGACGAGTCGCTGCAGCTGTTGTGAGGAAAGTGTGATAAAGTTTGGTGAAATCGGCATGTTGTTGTTCACATAATCACTGTAGGGGACGAGTGTGTTCGGGACGCTGTCACCGTGTGATTCTGACATCGCGGTTACAGTCAGGTGGTTGTACCTGACTCCTCATCTAAATAACACTCCATAATGATTTTATATTTAAAGCTAGCTATAGCAGTAGGCGAGATTACTTGAAAAATTGTTGAATTTAAAGGGGAATTCCAGTATTTTTCGACCTGCGCCCTATGTTTATAAATGTGAGTGTAGTGACTTATTTATTTATTTATTTATTCATTTATTTATTTATTTATCATCACTTTTGATCCTCAAGCAAAAACATGCTTGCTGACATGATGATGATGTGTCACATTCTTGAAGGTGCTCCCTCATTCGCAGGGTTTGATTTTGTGACTCAGGTCCAAGCGTAGCGGTAGAAATGAGGAACGGGTTCGGGGCTAGGGCCACGCGGTTGGTGTCGTGGTTAGCACTCTTGCCTTTGCAGAAAGAAGATCCAGGTTCGCGACCCGGTCGGGAAAAAAGGGCCTTTCTGCATGGACACATGCAATATGGGGATTAGGTATTAAATTGAGCGTAGATGTGAGAGTGAATGGTTGTTCGGCGATCTGTCCAGCTGAGATTGGCACAGCACCCCCTCGACCCTCATGTGGAGGACAAAGCGGTATATCACAGTACAGTATATCGCTCAAAATTGAACCCAACTGGTAACCAGTGGGATAGAGCAGTGCTCGAGTAGCCTGATCAGTGATTACTCGATTAAATTCACACATAGATGTTTTCTCTGCCCTCTCTCTCACTCAACAACCTTTCCTTCTCGTCTTTATCCGTCCACACACTCCACTGCCACCTGCCCGGCTCTTTCTTTCTTTCCACGCCCTCCTCCCTCCTCATGTCACTCCACTCACAGCACTGGCAAAGAGCAGGCGCTAATCCTCTCTGTGGTCCTCAAGACTCCACGTGCTTGGTCTCACACCACTTCTGCAAGCTGTAGAGACCGGAATGGAAAGTATAGTACGCAGCACAACCCCGGAAACACAACAGCACAGCAGGTGCAAGAGTCTGAGAATGTTGATCATGTTGGTGGATCTCTGAGTCTATAGATTGTCTTGACTACTGTACGCGTAGCAGCAGTGGACAGAGCCGCCAATGCATTGCAAAGCCATTTGATAACGGATTAATCATTTTGAGAGGTGTTTGGGAAACACTCAATAGCAATTTAATGCAATTTTCGGGAAACAGGAAAATGACAAATTTAACAGAACATATTATAAGATGCAGCCTTGATAGAAAAAAGCATATGTGCATGATAGTCAAACAATTCAACTGTTGTTCGTGCATCACTTTCAGTGTGACCCCACTATCACATTTCACACACACACACATGCTTTTTAACATAAAAACCTGCCTGTAGATGACTTTGTGTGGGAGCAGAGGAGAGTGTGGTTGTCAGCAGGATTCCCTCTGCTTGCTTGCCCTTGAACAGAGCCTAAGAGGGAAGGAGATGAACGCCTTAAGAGAAAGAATAGCTGTCAAAACTAAGCAGGAAACTCCTGTATTTTCAGCCTGGGTCCGTTTTGCATTATTGTGGCTCTTCTACATTAAAGGTCCTGCTATCTCACCTTGGTTTTAGTGATTCAGAACGTATGACTTTGGCCAGAAAGTTAATCAGGGCAAGCAGCGCACATCCCCTAAATCTGAACTGAATAAAAGTAATTTTCTCTTATCACTGGCCTTTTTACTGCAGGAAAAGTCTTCAGTATGAACTTTGGGAACACGAAAAAGAAAACACTGGACTGAGTGGACTGTAAAAATGTGAAACTAGGTAGCTGTACAAAAAAAAGAGAAAATAATCATTGTCAGTCTAGATTTCCATCCTAGAAAAGTCACCTTAGTATGAATAAAACTTGAAGTGAAGACGGTATTTATATAATTCTATATTTATTAGCTAAAAAAATTATAATAAATAAATAAATCTGCAAATGAGCAAGAACTAGAGCTGTAGTTCTCGTTCATGCTTAACGCTGTGGTTTAAAAATGTTCACACTAAGACTTTGTTTTGCTTTGAATGCAAACGGTGTCAAACGTTGTGAAGAGAAACAAACAAACATGTCCAGAGTGTGAGGAGCGGCGTGAGACAGCGTGTGGTCAGAAGACGCGGCGAGATGTTTCTTAATTATACGAATATGACACACTTACGATACGTGACCACGGACAAACAGAAAAACACACGGAATATTATTGTATGAATCGACGACAGAACCTCTGTATGACTAGCAGTTCTGGCTATTTAAAAACTGCAGTAACTTATATTAAGTACCACTTTATCTTTTACTATTATTAAAATCATAGACTGATGTTTAAACCCCGTGACTGTGAGTTTCCTTCTTTCTTCAGCTGTGTGTTTTCTGCAGGTCTTTTTCTGTCACCCACTATTGCATGTCAGCAGCACAGTGTGTGTGGATGGAGGGAAGCAGGGCAGAGAGGTGATTGATTTAGCCTCTGCACCAACAACCTGGCACTGGTGACGGGAGGGAATAGAGGGGTTGGGCGAGAAAGAGAGAGGTGGTGCATAATGCTGCACCTCAACAATGACACTTTTCCCCCACTTTTTCCACCTTTTCTCGACATTTGTGGCTCCAGTGTTTCTTCTGCCTCGCTCATGTTCTTATTTTTTCTCCCCCACACTGTGTTCCTCTCTGCACATTTGTCCTGTCTTTTGTTCTGCTCTGCTTTACCTCCCTCCCTTATCTCTTCCTGACCATTTTTTTGGCAGGGACAACGCTTTTATTATCCTACCTCACCTCTGCCAGGATGGGTCAGATACTGCAGTGGAGCCATCTTCCCTCAGCACTTACCGTAGAGACAGAGTAAAAACCCCGGTGGAAGGAGGTAGAGCGAGTGACATGCAGCAGGAGAGAGTGCATACATATTCCTGCACATTCTCCAGCTGTGAAAATGTGTGTTTTTGGTCGTGTTTGTGCAAATGTGATGCCTGTGTGTGCTGCAGCTCCCGCATTGGTAAGCGATGCGTCGCTGTGGCTGGTACGTAGACCAGACATGGCTCAGCGGTGCCAGAAGGCCAGGCTTGGTCCAAAAGAAGGCTCAATTGATTGTGACAGCTCAGTGTGTCACCAGGTCATACTCAACACTGAGCTGGAAAAAAGAAGAAACATTTAAGTCAGATAAGACTTTATACTTTCCTTTTAGCATTTGAATGACTTAGAAGATAATGCGAACGCAAGCTTATAGATGACGTGTGGCAGGCTGAGCAAATCCTGAGTGACTTTTCTGCTACGTGACTGAAAAAAACTTTTGGATTCAGAACAACTTCAAGAAAACGTGCACGTCTGGAAGCAGCTTAAAACTGTAGCGCGTAACGTTCAAATGTAAACAAATGTCCGTTACATTCAAAGGATTGACAAAACAGTTCACACAATGCTGATTTAAATATGACTCTGTTTCTCATTCCTGTACTGCACACAGGAAGTGATTCACTTAACCATTTAACACAGAGTGTATCGCTGTATCTGTAGCACTCTGCATTACCCTCAAACAAATGTTATTTTAACATGTGTTTAACATGTGTTATACTGTTCGAATTTTTGTTTTTCCTCATTTTAAATTGTTAATACACCATTTTAGCATGCAGTAAATTGTAAATAACTGCCAGATATTGAAAGTTATTCTGGAAAAATGGGCAAAAGCACTTACTCACAGGACACTTTTGGGCCCATTTATGGTTAAAATTAGCGAAAAAGTGACAGCTACATTGCTCTAGTAAAGTGAGACGGTTGCAAACAGGTTGGAGTATGGCTGAAGAGGCACCCACAAAAAGATTCAGAGGTGAATTCTACTGCTAAAAAAACAAAACAGGTTGCTCCTTGTTCCTGTCTGCCCCTGCGCTGCATACACAAAATGCTCCCTCAGTAAGTTCTGACAGTATTGTATGACCTTCATCTGAAATGTAGGACGCAGCATATAAATAGTGTTGCACAAAAAACAAACAGGCAGAATAACAACAACAACAAAGTCACCAGAAGTTACGCACTGTAGCTTTAAACCAGATCCAAAGCTCTTGACTTCCCTTCATTCAGCAGGTTGTCAAAGGGAGAGCATGAATCTGTGCTGAGCGGCATGAGAAGGTGAACCAGCCTCAGATTAAAGCTCAGAATAGCAGCTCAGTGTTCCTGTAATAGAGCTCGTCTTCCTCAGAGACTAGCAGCTCATTACCAAAGGACCGCCCGAGGACCCCCATCACCAGCAAAGCACCCCTCATAACACGACCTCGTCCCTGCGATGGATGGATGAAATCAAGACACACATATTCAGAAATACAGCCCCACCTCGCTTCCTTTAAACGACAGCGTGTAACTCTTTAATGTAGACGTTATATTCCGTGCTGGTGAAGTGTATCAGCGCCACACGACTCACGCTGTGTTTGTCAGTATGGCGGTGTGGAGGTCGCTGTAAACAGGTTGTCATCAGTGACGTGCAGTGAGGTTCATGGCTGCTGAGGCTGAGACTCATTCAGAGTTTGATTTATGGATTCACGATTGTTTCATAGCTCATCCACATTCTTTACACACATATAAGTAAGGTACATATTTGGTTATAAAGAACATTACATTTATAGTGGCAAGAGAGTTTTGGCTCACATGCGCCCCCTTCAGTGTGGCAAGGTAATGTCTGCCTCACTTTGTGCCTTCTCACTGTAGTTGTATGTCCGATCAACAGCTAAACATGGCACACACATGACCGCACGTCCCTGGTTGCCATGCGACTGAAAACACTATCCACAAACAGTTCTACAAGGTTCTACTTCTCAGAAAACACAATCATTAGGCAGTTTAATGATGTATTTGCTTCCTCTCGCCTTTCTGCATGGAGTTTGCATGTTCTCCCCGTGTGTGTATGTGTGTGTGTATGTGTGCGTGTGTGTGTGTGTGTGTGTGTGGGGGGTTTTCTCCAGGTTCTCCGGTTTCCTCCCACAGTCCAAAAACATGCAATATGGGGATTAGGCAAATTGGACACTCTAAATTGAGAGTAGGTGTGAGTGTGTACCCCAAGTGGTAGAAGATGGATGGATGCTTCCTCTCCTTGCCTCCCTACACACAAACAGTCCCTCAGTCAGGTGTGATAGTATTGCTTGACAGAGCCTGTTTGCAGATGAAGGACGCAGAATACATCTCACTGCATCTTGTGCTAAAAGTGCTAAACTAACTTCTAGATACCTACTAACATCTCCTCCAGCATCATAGCTGTCTCTCTCTCTCTCTACCAGAAGAGCTCTCACCACACACACACATGCACACACACAGACACACACAGGAGTCACGGCTGTTCCCTGCTGGTACCTCACTCCCCTCTGTCCCCCCTACAGGATGACTCTTACTGACATCTTTCCTGATTTGGACATTTTTGATGAGAATCTCCCACCTCAATCTCTTCTGTTTCCCTACTTAACCCTCCCTGGGGTTCGATCTGTTCTGACTGACACACTCACTCACACACACACACACACACACACAGGATCCTACTCGCTGTGTTGTACACACCAGCACATGAGCGTGCACATGTACACACTTGCTTCTCTGTCGCCTTAATGAGGTCTCATCCTGTCTTTTATTCTCTCTCGTCCCCAACTCTACTCCTCCTCCTCTCTGCGATCTCTTTTTTTTTCTCTTCGTCAAGTGTCTTAATTGTCCTGCTGCTGCTCTACTGAGGTGTCACATTAAAACATTAGCTGAGACAAGTAATAGGACTGCTTTTGGAATTTAGATTAAGAACATACAAACTATTTTCTGGCTTCAAAGAGAACAACACTGAGAAAAAGGGAAATATGTTGTTGTTTTTCTGCATAAAATTTAATATTCAATTTACTGTGTAATAGATTTAAAATGTTATTGAGCATTGTCACATGGCAGAGGAGTTCTATAGTTACAGTCTACAATCTGCAGTCACTATCTGTTACACACTAGACTCAGTGTGTAATTAAGTGTATAATATTTAATTAAATTGAATTAATTCAAATTCTAATGAATTAAATGTCATTTAATTCCCATGAAATGAAATTTAAAAAAATGGAGGTATTTAGTCAATGGTCACACATCAGTCAGAGATTTCATTCATGTGCCTTTTTTCATGCTCTAAACCTCACTCAGTCATCGGCTACAATAAAGCAGGTATATATGTGGAATTAGGTTATTGAGTAGAGGGGTTCATTTAAATGTAGGACAAAATGTAAAGCATTTAGTGATACCTCACTTTTTTCTTTCAAAAGGCAAATAAAATACAGATTCTCACATTCCCTTTACTGAGAAACTGCTGCCTCAGCACTTTGCGAGGCTGATTATAGTAGCTGTGTTTGTGTGATGGATGGCCTCTTGATCCTGTTCCAGGTAGACCTGTAGTCTGACTCCTCTCAGGAGACACTGAATATAGCCGAGTAGAAAACACACTCAGATGACACACACACACACACACACACACACACAAAGCCACAGATGCTCTGCAGACAGTTAACCGAGTGCAGACTATTTTAAACAGACAACACTTTATCAAGTACACAGGATACCTAATAAAATGTCGGGAGTTCAGGAGTTGTGGTCTCCTGCTGCTGTAGCCCATCTGCATCTGTGCCTGAGGTGGTGTCTTCTGCAGCGAGTGGTTATTTGAGCTATATGTTGACTATACATCACTTTCAACCAGTCTGCAGCTCACCTGATATTGTCATTTTATTCTGACCATTCTCTGTAAACTCTAGAGATGGTTGGTTGTGATGTGCAAGCCAGATCAGCAGTTACTGAAAACACATAAATCATCCTGATTCTGATGGTCAGTTTGAACTTCAGCAGGTCATCTCGATCACGTTGATCGAGTGTACCTAATGAAGTGGCAGATGAATGTACAGACAGACGGAAGAAGGAAGAAGAAACTAGTGATTGAAATCTTTATATCCTCAGGAAAATGTTTACTGACGCTATAAATCAAGCATAAAAGCTCATTTTCCCATAGGCTTACATTCAAATGGAGTTCTTTTTGCAACCATATATATATATATATACATATATATATGTATATATATATATATATATATATGTATATATATATATATATATATATATATATATATATATATATATACATATATAAAGTTTATTATTATATTAGTATTATAGTTTGTGAACCTGATCAGGTCGTATGAAGAAGCTGAAGCTGGGGTCAGAGAGGACGGTCGGTGGCTTCCTCATGTGTGGCAGCTCATAACTGATGAGATGCTGTGCTGAATACAATCATCTTAGTCAGGATATTGTATAGAACAGCTGAATGAAAGTGTCCTATTTCAGCCTGATGAGCGTAAACTTCCAGTGCACACTGCAGATTCACCCTCGTTTTCCCTCCTGCTCTCGTCGTCTGTGGTGATTCTGATGGGTTCTGTGATGTTTATTGCTTCCCGCGCGATCACAAAGCGCAGATTACTGCTGTCACACTGCAATTCGCTCTTGACTTACCCAGCTATAACGACCTCCCTGAAGAGGCATGCGCACCGCGCCACCTCAGCAGGATTTGAAAATGTTCTGGGGCAGAATGAGCAAAAGCAGCGACTACACATGGCACACACATACATCAGCAGCATAAGCAGGTTGCGACAAACTAAAGAGGCAACAATAAAGCTGTGGTCGGGTCAGATATCACGCGGGAGGCTGCAGCTAAAATGGCCATTTTTGGATCAATACACGAGAGAGCAGCATAAAGGATGAGGAGAAAGGGAGAAAGGGGGAAGAGATGTAATTGTGTGTTTGCCTCCTCACTCTCCACTATCCAGATGTTTTGTGATTGATCGGACAAAACAAGTGTGTCTATGGGGGTGTCTGTATGTGTGTGCTTGTTCATCCTTGAACTTTTAAGACTCTGACAGTTTAAGAGTTTTCTCGTGCTCTCATTTCTTTCCAAGAAACGATTTTTTTATTCCCCTCCCTGTGATTATGCTGATGATGGAACAACTACGTACGCTGCGCTCGCAAAGGACACAAACACAAATCACTACTGCTTGGTGCATATAAATAGCGCCTAAAAGAGAGGAAACACTCTGAGGTTCTTCACAACGCAGGATATTTTAAGCACAAGTCACTTTAGAGTTTATTTTTTTATTTCATACCAAATGATAAGAGAGAGATAATTGATGACTGGAGGCTAATGTGATAGCAGATTTAGCACACACACACACTGCACTCCTTCATGCTTTCTGACTCTGATTAGGTAACAGATTATATGCTCAAATAGATTTGATCATAAGATCACATTATCAATGAACATCATCCCGTGCGATTACACCATTTAATTCTGATCAATTACATGATTTTCCACGGTTCGTTTACGTTTTTATTATCCTTATCAACATGGAAGGAGACAAATATGCTTGTCGTCCTTCAACTGCAAGGGTGTGGGTTCCATTCCCGGCGACTCTACATGCTGATGTGTCCTTGGGCAAGACACTTGACCCCACGTTGCTCCTGTTACCGGCAGCATGTGAATGTAGAACTGTAGTGTAAAGCAGCTTTACAAAGATATTACTGCTACAGGTGAACAATGTCATTGTCCATCAGTGATGGTGGACACACTAGTGTTGTAGTCAAGACCACCTAAACCGAGACCAAGACTTTGAGGGGTCGAGACCGAGACAAGACCAAGACCGAGACAGTAAAAGTTGGACGTGGTCACAGCCGTCTCCGTTAGCGTCGCTTTGTAGAATGTACACGTTGCGCTGTGTTTTCTTTTGGAGGTATTTTATGCACAACAAGTCTTCACCAAATTTTATTATAGATGAGTTGGCTTCTCACGGCCTCTTCTCCTGTCACTCACATGCACTTTTGTGGGGGGGGGGCGTGTGAAAGGGGGCGGGAGGGGTGACAGCCGTCAACGGTGACAAAGATTTCAAATGATAAATGAGTCAAGTTATTGGTTGTACCCGAAGCTATACGATTTACGCAAAATCACAGTAATGATTTGATGAGTTAATCCAAGAATGCACAGGCAATTTATTAATATCCCCACAGTTGTGGTCTTGACCGGTCTTGAAATAAAATCCTGAGTCTGCTTTGTCCGAGACCGAGACAAGGCCGAGTAAAAATCCAGTCGAGACGAGACCGAGACCTTCAAAAAGTGATCTTGAGACCAAAAAGTGACATGCAGGATGTAAAGCTACTCTAAGTTACTGTAAGTGTTTCCTGTGTTCTCACATGGGTTCAAACTGACTAGGTAACAGGCAGAAAAAGTTATTTTATGCACATTCACCTCCTCTGGACTACTTCAGAACATGCCTGAACCTCAGTGTAGGTCTGAAATCTTCTGAGGACAACAGATATTTGTACCATGGCAACTGATGTTTCAGTCTGTACCAAAGTCAATGATGAATTTTTAAATGTATCTTACTACGCAAACAAAGATGAACAACATCCTTACTGGTTTTTGAAGGCCATTGAAGTTCCCCGGTGTGACGAGCTTGGATGGAGACCTCTGTTTGTCCTCCGTCTCATCAGTAGATGTCACTGTAGATGAGGAGGTGGGCGCCATCGTGCACTGCCATGTCTCTACAGCTGAACCTGACATGGACAAACCAGACAGTGGGAGTTTTATGCTTTGAAGCAGAAGATTACCATGGAAACAAAGAAATAAATGACATAAACTGTCAAGTGAACACGACTAGAAAAGTGCTATATGTACAGATCATACTGTATATATAATATTGTTTATGCCGTTGGTCTGCACTGACCGTAAGTGTCCAAATCCACACACAGCTCCAGTTTGATTCCACGTGGACACTGTGTGCCGACTGCACATGTTTGCACAATGGTTTCCAATGCAATAAGTGGCATTCCGCTGCTATCATATACAGCAGGGGTGTCAAACATACGGCCCGGGGGCCAGAACCGGCCCGCCAGACGGTCCAATCCGGGCCACAGGATGAATTTGTTAAAATTTCACACTAATGTAAATGTAATGTCAAATGCTCCGAAACTCGTGACTAAATGTGTGTGTGCTAAGTGTGCTGTGTAAATAGTATTTTTTGGCATGATATTGTTGAAATTGCACTTATATTTCTCAAGAAATTTCATGTTTTGTAAAATTATCCTTCATTAAATGTAAAACAAAGGAGTTGTTCATAGGTTATTATTCTATTATTTTGCTATTTTTACTGGTCCGGCCCCTTTGAGATCAAATTGTGCTGTATGTGGCCCCGGAACAAAAATGAGTTTGACACCCCTGATATACAGTATGTACATCTCAGCAGTCAAAGAATACACGGAAACACAGCTGAGGGTTATTCCTGGTATTGCATTTAAGTAGCAGCAATTTCCTGGTGAGAAATTGCTTACCCTCGTTTACGAATGAACAGAACCGCGGTGCCACGTATGACCCGGCAGTAATACCGTCTTTCATTGCACACTGACTGACTTGCACTGTACGAGCACAGTGTGTCTTTTTATTAAGCAGATTTGCTGCGACCATATCAAAGGCATCTGTACTTAAAGCGCTCACACTGTTAACTCTTTAGCGAGGCCTGCCAGCTAAATGTAGGAGTAGGGCAGAGTGGTTTTCTTTGTGCTGTGTTGATTCGAGTGCTCTCAGGAGTGCAGCTCCAGCTGCGCTCGGCACCGCCACTCTATTTATAAAAAGTGCATCGTGGCGTGGGTGGAAAAGCATTACGTTAAGATAATACTGTATTTCACATCACGTAAAGCACAGGGAAGTGTGTGAGAAGAAGACACACACACACTCACACTGGCCTGGCCTATAATTGTCCCTATTTAAAATGCTAATTTCCTCTCTCCCGCAGGTGCCTAACTGTGTTTGAAACAAAATTGCTCGTCATAGCAGCAGGTCAGTTGGAGCCTAATGAATTCAGCCGTTCTCCCATTACACTTATCAATGTCGAGCAGTGGCCGACAGGTGTGCTGAGCACCGAGGCTTTGACAGCAGAGCCTCTTCTCACTTTCTAAGATGAAATTCCACATCGGCCTGTGAATATTTTAGTGTTTGGCTGGGAACGATGCTTTGACCTTCGGAGGGATATTTTACTTAGTGACGCTACACTGACACTAAACTCCCAATCAGATTAAATCACCAGCACCATTTCTGGTCAAACGCTCACCAGGAGCAGCACTTACTTTAAGGGGATTTAGTGCATACTTGACTTTCTTTCACTCTGCAAGTGCAAGAAACACTGAAACTGGAAAACAGCCATATGACGTAGAGGCAATTTACATAAAAATACATCGACATGTGCAGGGACACGTATACAGCACAACGTAGGTTACTTTTAGAAGTGCATTCACCATTTTCTATGCCTGCAGCATGGTCAGGATACAAAAGCACAGGAAGCACGATGGTGTTAGCGAGTGGTACATGCACATGAACACACTCACACTCACACTCACATAAACAATATCACATAATGTTTAAAGGCTGGCAGTCATTTTAATCGTTTAATCAAGAGTCTCGATTTGTTCAAAAATAATCGATTCATCTGTCGATTATTTTCTCGATTAATCGTTTGGTCCATAAAATATCAGAAAACCTTAAAAAATGTTGATCGGTGTTCGTCACACCTGGAAATGAAAGTCTTGTCAAGAACATACTCACATTTGTTTTATACATGAAAAAAGCTTTAAAGCGATGAACCGATGATCAAAATAGTTTTAGTTAATTTAGTAACCGATTAATAATCATTGTTTCAGCTCTAGACTGAAGGCCTGCCTGCTGTTGCTGCATCATCATCATCATCATCATCAAAACAGAAAGGATGTGGATTGTTGCAATTGCCGAAAGAAATGGACAAACATTTTTTTGTTGTTGTTCAAGTAAAAGGCAGGTCAGTGTGTGTGTGTGTGTGTGTCAGATGTCAAATGTCATTACAGCAGCAAAAAACAAACACAACATCATCAGTGATGAAGCAAGCATGATTATAAAATAAAGAAATATGTGTTCTTTCGGCTACAATATCACAACATTAATAAAAACAAGAACTATTAAAATAATAACAATGAGTGTGGGCTTGTTTCGTCCAGTGGAGGACATCGCAAAAATGAAAAAGAACTGTTGCAACATGTGTAGAACTGTAAAGCCAACTGAATACAAGAAAAAACGAATTGATTTGATGCGCTTTTGGCAGGAGTGAGCAAAGGAGGGTGATTATAACCACTTCCTTGTTTGCTTTAGGCATAAAAATCGTGTTCAAAAAAAGATTGTGGTTTTTAACCTAAAGAATCATCAGTGCTTAACACTGCAGAATCTATAAAAACACTGCAGTTGAGTTTGTTCTCAACTGCTGATTTATTGTTTTCTGTTATGTCCACAACTTGTTGTTTATTAGTGCCTGTCTTGTTTCCAGTTTCTTCATCTCAGTGGAACCTTTTTTCCTGGTAACTGCGATTCGCTGCTTGGCAAGCGACTCCCTCTCACTCACTGATTGATGCCAACTCAGCATGAGGATTTAACAACCTCAACCTTTAACTTTAATGCTGATATGAACATTTCCAGTAGTATGCAGAAAAAGTTGAGACTGGTGAGACGTGTGAAGAAAATGTGTGAAAATGATGGAGTCAAACAACATGGGAGGAGGCGAGGCATCAGAAAACATCAGTGATGGTCCACAGCTGTTTCCCCTCGAGATATTTCCTCAAATGGGTGTTGAACACTGTAGTGTCTCGTCGGCAGAGCCGCAGCGAAGGCTTAATCTCGTATTTAGGGATCATCGACAGCTGTGATGTAATACTTATAATGCACGGCTATAAATTAGCTCATGTGAGCTACACTGTGTGAGACAGATTCACAGCAGCATGTCACGCATGCAAAGGACGGCGACTTGGAGCTAAATGCAATTAATCAGAGCGAGAAGGCTGCTTCCTTCTTTGTTGTCACGTTAAGTGCTTTGTACCATTTCCTAAATATAAATAAAAAATCAATCAACACCTTTACTCATTTATTAGCATGTCACTAGTTTTTTTTAAGCTATAGTGTGGATTTGGTGCAGATTTTCCTAGCACATCTTGTCACTGTTATTTTCCTGCAGTTTTTACTATTCATTTTATAGGAATATGCATGTTTGGGATTAAGCTATAAAGCAGTGCAAATCACGTTGAAAATAGTCTCCAACACAGTGTTTACCTCTCATTTACCACTCAAGTGTCCACGTTGTTAACATCTTAGAGTTTGTGAGCATGTTTGTCTTAAAAGAAATGGTGAATTTTGACACTTTAATATCTTGAAGTTAGTGAAAAGCCATAATGCTTTAAAACTGTTATGTTTCAGATGTCTTATGAAGAAAACAGCGCACAGTGTTCATGTTCAAATCTGTTTCAACCTTCTTTTTCATCAGCAATCCGTCAAAGTACAATCGTTCCTGGCTTTAGATGGGAATCGGACTGATTTATTGCCCCAAACACACCTGCTATTCACTCAAAGGCTTTGATTGTTTCAAAGGGACACACGTTCTCGGGGTAATGAAGCTGAACTTAAACAGTGGACTGTGTAAAACAGGACATGAGTTTGGGCTAATCAAACCCCAGTAAGTTTACCAGTGAGTACAATTATCTTCACACATGTTGACGTCTCAGAAGCTGGAAGGCGGCTCGCAGCGTTTCTCTCATCACATGAATGATCATGATCATTTGCCCTGCTTCACATTATTGCTACACATGAGAGTCTTCTGTTTGCATGTGAACCCACACTGATGTTTTACAGCTGAACTATATATGTATATGTATATATATATATATACGTATATACATACATACATACATATATATGTATATATACACACACACATGTGTGTGTATATATGTATATGTATATGTATATATACATATACATGTATGTATGTATATACATATACATATATATACACACACACACACACGTACAGTAGTAAGTGTTTCTAGGAATGTAAAGAGAACGCTCTAGTTTAATCACCCAGTAGGTAATAAAAATAATGAGTTAAAGGTAAATCAGGCCAGATTTATTTATTTTTTTCAATTATTTCGTAATAATATTCATAATATAAAGTGTAAAACCTGAGTGACCTGAGAGACTACTAGACTTCTGTTTCCAGAATCTGGTTAATCGTGGGAGACTTTGACCAATCACAGCTGTTGAAAGATGTGTGTGTGGGGGGGGCTGCCTCCTATAAATAATAATAATAATAATAATAATAATAAACATTATTTGTATAGCACTTTTCTTAACAATGTTACAAAGTGCTTAACAGACCAACCAAACCGAATCAAACATTACAAGGTGTCTTGCCTTCCAAGGAAGGAAGGAAAGAAGGAAGAAAGGAAGAAGTTCACACAATGAAAAAACTCCCATTTAACAGGAAGTTACTGTTAATGTTACTTCAAACAAAATGTGTGCGGTGTTTGTTTGATATAATGATCAGTTGAGCCCTTCTTGCTTGTGTTTCATCTGACACATCGTCAGTGATGTAACGCGGGATGATCATTGGGTGTTTCAACATCATATGTTCTCCTCCAAGGCGACAGAGTCGTGGCTGATCAAGCCCCGGCTTGTGTCCACTTAGCTGGCCACTGTGACTCAAGAGCCATCTTGCATCTCTCAATGTCGTTTCAATTGTCCTGCAGATGTCTCTCCCTTCCAAAACTCAAAGTGATGAAGGCTCTCGCCAGAGAGTGGACTGCAAATCCTCTGCTCCCAACTCTCACACTCAATCCAGTGTGCTGACAGATCCAGACTAGTTCCATGTACTTGGAGATATGTTCGGAAGTTTCCTTCATCTCCAGCAGTACAACTTGCTTGCTGAACACCAGGACAGTGTCTGGTCAGTTCTCTTGTTACCCACAACTCCCCCTCTCTCTCTCTCTCTCCTTTGTCCTTCACTGACCACTCCTTTTTCCCCGCCCACTGGCCTCGGCGACCAAACCAACGATTGGCTGCGAGAGGAATTCTGAGACATAGGACTAATTAATCATGCTAATCCAAGAAAACCGATAAGGAGACACCTTTAAAGATTTAACACCACTGGAAACATATGCACGCAATGAGATTTGAGTTTGTGTAGAGCAGGGGTGTCAAACTCATTTTTGTTCAGGGGCCACATACAGCACAATTTTATCTCAAGTGGGCCGGACCAGTAAAAATAGTAAAATAATAGCATAATAACCTATGAACAACAAGAACTCCTTGCTTTTTTTCTCCTTTGTTTTACATTTAATGAAGGATATTTTTACAAAACATGACATTTCTTGAGAAATATAAGTGCAATTTCAACAATATCGTACCTAAATGTACTATTTACACATCACACTGGATCTAAAATGGCACAAACATTTAGTCACTGGTATCTGGAAGAGAAAAATATTGTATTTGACATTACGTTTAGATTGTAATCGTAGTGTGAAATTTTAACAAATTCATCCTGTGGGCATGATTGGACCCTCTGGCAGGCCGGATCTGGCCCCCGGGCCGCATGTTTGACATCCCTGGTGTAGAGAGAGAGAAAGAGAGACGGCCTCGAGGAGAAAGTCAGAGTAAGCAGGAAACGTTTATAATTAGACTCTTCACATAAATCACCAAAAAGGAGACTTCAGAGCTCAGAATTCCAAGTAATTGTTTTCCCCTCCACATCCAAACACGCTGTAGTAACACTAACATTTCAGTGGATGTTAGTGGTCTGTTCCTCCTCTGTTGCTGGTGCACTGCTGGCCTTTTCCCCTCACTCGTTGTTAACTGATGTCTGTGGGCGGATAACTAACGCCGCTTCACTGATCTTCAACTCATGAAACACAGCTCATCTTTCCACACAGTTTCTTTATCTTCTGTCTCATCACCGCTGACTAAAATGAATGATTCCTACAACAGATTATTCTTCATGCACAGAACACGTCATGTCATATCCAAAGTATAGTAGTAGTAGTAGTAGTAGTAGCATATGGAAAGCCATTTGCACATTTATCCGACACCATTTCACAACAGTAGTACTAGTAGTAATACTAGCAGTACTAATCATTGTAGTAGAAGTTGTAGCAGCAGTAGCAGTAGTAGTCGCAGTGGTGTTAGAATATGCTGTTTGAGCATTTATATCACTTTCAAAGCAGCAGTAGCAGTACTAGTAGTACTAGCAGTAGTAGTGGCTGTTGTTGTAGCAGCAGCAGCAGTAGTAGTTATAGTTATATTTATAATAGTAGTTGCAGTAGTAATCATAGTAGTAGAAGTTGTAGCAGCAGTAGTCGCAGTGGTGTTAGAATATGCCGTTTGAGCCTTTATATCACTTTCAAAGCAGCAGTAGCAGTACTAGTAGTAGTAGTAGTAGTAGTGGCTGTTGTAGCAGCAGCAGTAGTAGTTATAGTTATAATAGTAGTTGCAGTAGTAATCATAGTAGTAGAAGTTGTAGCAGCAGTAGCAGTAGTAGTCGCAGTGGTATTAGAATATGCCGTTTGAGCATTTATATAACTTAGCAGTAGCAGTACTAGTAGTAGTAGTAGTAGTGGCTATTGTTATAGTTATAGTTATAGTTATAATAGTAGTTGCAGTAGTAATCATAGTAGTAAAAGTCGTAGCAGCAGTAGCAAAAGTTGTAGTATGTTTAATAGTAGTTGCAGTAGTAGATGTAGTACTGGAAGTTTTCAGCTTCAGACACTACTTCCAAACAAACCAATTCTGGACCATTTGGTTTTTATTGGATTTGATCAATCTTAGTGTTATTATGATTGATTTTGTGGATTTACTTTTGTGCATGTTGCCTCACATACTTTGGTGTGTATCCATATGGTTCATGTGGAGAGTCATATTTAGGATGTAGTGGTTTAAATGCTGGTAACCCACAGCCAACGAGCCAAACTGTCTCTGCAGTGATTGAAAGAAGAAAAAAAAAAACACTACAACACATGAACCCACGAGAGCTCGTCAGAGTAGCTCTGTCTGCCAGAACTCCATCTGCACTCTGGAGAAAACTGTCTCCTGCAGGATAATGAACAGAGAGAGCAGAGGAATGTCTCAGCCTCATCTGACTCTCTTCATGTCTCACTGCTCACTGGAGTTAGAGATGTACAGTGTCTGAGAATAGGACCGTTATAGTGAGAAAAGGTTCATATGAATGTTCATATGTTTAAATGACAGACAGTTAAAGGCTTGATTTTCACTCTTAATTGAATACTGAATAAACTAGAAATTTGTTAAATGTATATGGGGATGAATTATTGTGCAACTCTCTAACTCTGTAAGAAGTCGCCCAAGAAATCTGGCTTTAAAACCAACCAGGAGAGAATCATAGGAGAGAGGAAAGGACACAAAGAAAAACAACAAAAGAAGACAAATGACATTGATCAGACGGAAGTCATTCATCTGAAGTTAGTTTTGGGTGCCTGCTCTGTTTGGATCTTGCTGTGAAGGTTTGTGCCAAAAACATTTTTTCGAGTAATTGGCTCCTGAAAAGTGTGACTCAGTTCAACATAGTCATCACAATTTTGCTTCTCTGCTAATACAATCATAACCAATTAAAAAACAAGTGCACTAAAAGGAAATGGCAAATGGTGGGCATTAGGAGGCGATTATGGATATTTCAAACTTTTAAATATAAACACATCTCTGTTACATTCAATTGTCGAATGAGTTCACACTGTGTTTATTAGCTGTATCAGCTCCACACGACTCTGTATTTCTCAGTATAGTGGCGTTTGGATTTCGTGACAACCAGTGACAAGTTTCAGAAGTGAATTCTACTGCACCCAATTGTTCAGGAGTTTGACGGAATAAGTAACGGAGCAAATAAACTCATTCATTCATTCATTTTAACCACTTTATCCTCTTGAGAGTTGTAAGGGGAGCTGGATTCTATCCCAGCTAAAACTTGTCCAGGTCAACAGTCCATGGCACAAACACTCACGCTCACATTCACACCTATGGTCGATTTAGTGTGTCCAATTATCCCAATCTGCAAGTCTTTTGGATATAAAAAAATAAAAAATCCCCCAAAGTTACGCACTGCAGCTTTAAACATCCTGTGTAGCTTTTCTTGATGCGACGAATCGCTAGAATGCAGATATCAAGACATAAGCTGCGCATCAAAAGAGCAAAAGTGGGAAAGAGAGAGGTGGGATGGAGCAACGCAGGGGGAAAAGGGAAAGATCGAGTATCTGTGGGAGTATAATTAACTCTGTGGTCTGCCTCTCTGCAGGCCTGCGGCATACTGCTCTGAAATGCTGATTCAGTACACAGATAGACAGAGGGTAGATGAGGGTGAGGAGAGAGAGGGAGAGAGAGAGAGAGAGATGGAGTGTTGCAATGATCAGAAAATGTGAAATGAAGCAAAGGCAGCACAGCAGGACGGGCTCTCACATTTCTGTGTATAAAGAGTGTTGTGTTTCAAATGTCAACATAACGCTTTTTAAATGGAAAATAACGTTGACGTGTAAGATAATAGTTGACAGGACTTTTATAATGTGTGCAGCTCATCTGCAGAGGCCGGACTTAACTTTACCAACAACTGGGAGCAGGCAGATGCTGTGGACAGCAGCACAGCCTGCATTATCAAAGCAAGAGTGACACCTACAGGTCAAGCAATAGAACTGCGATTAATTTCTACTGCAGAACTGCTCAGCGAGAGTTATGAACATCTTTCTTCTTGTTACTGTACCTTTAGACTGAAAAGGAGAACTTTTAACCGCTCACTGTTTGTGTACATTTAATGATGTTACTATTGAACCGATAAACCTTTAAATACTGGAGATGGATAAAAAGATTATCAATAAAAAAATTAAAAATAAAAATAGAAATATAGAAATTAGACAACCAGGAATACTTTTCATTCATGGAAAACTTGTAGATCAATTGCATCCAATACTACTACTGCTAAAAAAGCAGAACATACGAAAATAAGGTAAAAGATAAGGACACTCCAAGATATGACTTTCATCACATATTTCCTGGAGCAACTGTGATCATTTCTAGCTTGAACTTGTGTCTACACACAAACACACAAGCATCATCTACAGCACATTGTCCTTTATATCTCTTTATTTTAGCATTTGCTTGTTGTTGCCACTGTTACTGTGGCATTTTAAGTTTAGAAATTTTATTTATATTTTAATTTAAGTTTCCTTTTCAAGTTTGCATTACATTTTTGTCACGCGTATATACACGGGATAACTTTCTATTATTATGTACCTGTTGAAGCTTGAAAAGTGCAATATAAAATAGAAGTAAAAGTGTAATTAAGGGAAAAGTCATGAACAAAGTGGAGAAAAGATATTTTACTTTTGATTGTTGTTTCTTCAGGTTTGTTGAGCAGGACTGATCGTTGGTACATTTAAATGTTGGTTCCACATTTGCAGTAGCTCTGAAACTACACAACACATCTTTTCACTCTGTAAAATGTAACTGTCTTTTCAGGTGACAGCTAATTGGCCTTAAACAGTCCTTACCAGTGCTTTCATATAATATGTATGACTACAGTCATTATCATGTAAAATGACAAAATAAAAGGAGTTTGCTTTTACAAGAGCAAATATAATGTAGTATTTAAAGTAATGCAAGTAGTCACAGCCACACAGCAGTGAACTTTCCCTCATATTCTGGAAAAGGTTGTCAGTTAAATCACAATTTAAATAAAAGTCTGAGACATAGAGGAGTTTGTGCTCAGAGTGGAGGGATAACACAGATGATACAGGAGGCAAATAAAAGGAAAAACATACAGAATCTCTGTCACGTGATGCCAGAACTTCAGTGACCCATGGCATCGAAGCTGCAAGTCTCAGGATTGTACTGGAAGATGATGTCGGTGGTAGGGCGCGCTGCCTAAAACATCCAACTCCCTCTCTCCAGTTACCCCCAATGCTTTTTGAATGTTGGTATTCTCCACACAATTTCCAGGTTTTTGCCTTTAATGTGTCACACTGCAGTTGTTCCTCGCTCTTAGCCATGTCCGCTCACCTCACTCTGTGCATCTGTGTTGGTTTCAGGCTGATGTTCTTCCCTTGGCAGGAAACCCCATGTCCTGAGCAGAGCAAAGCGCTGAGCAGGAGGAGTGGAGAAATAGTCCCTCTGTTTCTGTGAGTATGTCTGCACTGGACAGACGACGTCCCTGTAACCCCAGTCCTGAAATACAAAACATTTCAATGACACACTGATTTGCATTAAAGGCTCCGTTGAAAACAAAGTCACATGGCCAGGAGAGGGGAAGGGAGGGGGGAGCGTCAGCGGTGAGGATAAAGCCGCAGATAATGGAGGGATGAATATATACGGTGATGTCAAAAAAATATTTACTCCCAAACTGTAGGGGGAGCTCCGTAAAGGCAAAAAAGCAAAATACAACCAGGTTTGCAAAATTCTGCTGTAGTGGGAGGGACTGAAAATACTCTTTTAGTTAATTAATGTCAGTTAAAAATATACACGTTTGCCATGTTTTACTGCAAAGATTGTACAGTAGCCCAGAATGGACAAATCAAATATTGGCTCTTGTTTTTATGTTACCTGATGGTCAGCATATCTTTCCATATACACTTGGATGGGAAGCGTGAAGCAAAGAGCGTTAAATTAGTCGCAATATGAAAATAAATGTGATGAACACCAATATGGCGCTGAATTTAATAATATTAAAATGTATCAAATCCCATAAATGCCTATTCTAACTTCCTATACCCAGATTAAATTAGGGCTAAACAGCATAATTGTAGCAAGATTTTAGGGCTCAGATGAACCTGTTTGAATACAAATGATACTTTATATATATATATATATATATATATATATATATATATATATATATATATATATATATATATATATATATATGTGTACATACACACATACATATACACTGTATCAAATCAAACAATTTCCCACTGATATCTTGTCTTTTAGTTCAAACATATTTATAAAAGAGAAAGTTTAATGCCACAAATGTCCGTCTTTACTCTTATCTCACCTCCAGCACAGAACAGAGGGAACAGAAAACTGAAATCTTCTCAGAGGGGAGGCCCAAGGTTCACCAAAACTCCACACATGGGTGGTCTTTTATCTAAAGGCCATCTGTCTGGTGTTCTTTGACATTAAACACTTTAATATCCCTGGTGTTTATTTACAGTGGTGTGTGTGTGTGTGTGTGTGTGTGTAACCGATGGTGGTGATGTACCTGCCAGCGAAAGTTGAAAGCCTCCAGCAGTTGTATCCTGCCGTCTCGGGTCGGAACACAGTCAGGAGGAAGCGGCTGCACAGTCTCTGGGCCCAGTGTCACATCTTCAAACACCAGCAGAGCTCGGATGGCAAACCAGCCCCCGAACCTTGGATGCACGCAAACCCCAAACATTTTCTGTACAAACACCAAGAGACACACAAAATGAGTAAGAGTCTTAGTCAATTAATTGTTTCACCCTCCCAAAAAAAAAAGGAAAATGAATTATTCAGCATTCTCCATCACTGATTGTAGTATACTGAAACACATCTTTCTAGAGCTGAAACAATTACTCGATTATTAATCAATCACGAAATTAATTGTCGGTTTAAGGCTCTGTTCATTATTAAAACAAGATTTCTGATTGTTTCAGCTTGTGGACAAAAACAAGACATTCATCATCATTTCCAGGTTTGACAAATTCTGATCAACATTTTTCAACAATTTCTGCAGTTTTATGGACAAAACGATTACTTAAATTAATCGAGAAAATAACCAAAAGATTAATTGATTATGAAAAGAATCTACATATTTCATATTATGTTTTATATTTCGTATTTGAGGACACTTGAACATGACGGTGCATCTAAAGGGGTATATCCTCTAATAGTAAAAGCAAAAACAACAACAAACAATGAAATAAAGAGATCCCACAAAATCAAAAGCATTACTCTGTCAGCCCAGGGTTGATCGGTGACGTCGGACTGCTGATAGTAGAAAGCTGCTCCAGACACATGAGCCGCAGTCTGTGCCAGGAATCTTGGCTTTCTGCTGGGCAGCAGCTCGTAGTCATACCTCACATCCACCTTCTGTCCAGGAAAACACTGCAGGGCAGGAAGAGGACATGGAAATATTCAGGTGTCACCAGATCATGAAAATAGTAATGGTAACCTATCTCCAACTAAGTTTGAACATTGACATATGACAGGAGAGGAAATATAACTTTGTCAATCCCATAGAGAGTTTACCATAACATTTAACACTTTTAAATTATATTTTTTAATCTGTATATGATCTTTCAGTAAAAATGATGGGTCAGGGAATGACTTGTCACCTGTGAGACAGCACCGGAGACACAGTGTTTGACACACTGGTCTATGGGGTCCCTCAGTCCCTGGAAGCGCTGCTCCTCGATGAATGGCAGGAAGGCCAGTTCAAACATAGCAGGAGTGCTGAGCACCACCACAGCCAGGCTGTCATCTGGATAACTCAGGTGGAATGAAGCAGGCAGCAACGAGTTGTACCAACCAACCTGTGGACATAATTCTGTTTAAAGTGACAGCTGTGTCATATGAAATTTCATGAACCAAACAAGTACTTGATTAAATTATAATAATAATTGTTAGTTGTAGCCCTGATTATAATTATGTTAAATATTGGAGAACAGCCACCCAATTTCATTGTCCTTGAACAGTAATAATAAGTCTGTCTAACTATAACATACAACACACACACTATTACTAGTATTAAATAATGAACGAGTGTTTTAAAAAAGTATTTTATCACACCCCCTAATTTATCTATTGTGTAGCTTTTGGCTAGAATGGCTTCCTTTTGTGTGACTAAAACTTAAGCGCGTCCTGCCCAAAGCAACACAACAGACAAATTACAGAGAAGTTAATTTAACACTGTACCTTGAGAGGGTAAACTTCTAATCCAAGTTTTGATAAAGAGTCCTCTAAAGGTTCTATAACACTGTCCACGTTCAGAGTAGTGGCTGCCATTACTGCGTGTCAACACAAACTGTGGTGTTGTGGGATATGTAGTTTTTCTGCGGCTCATGTGTTAGAATCTCAAGCTTGACACGGAATATTTTTACAAAACCATTAAAAAAGTAAACAATGTGTGTTTCTTTGTTGTTTTTTTGAAATTGTACGGCAGTAGAGGTGAGTTTTGTAAACGTGTGACTGCAGAACACAGCGTCGAGTCATCGACGACTACAATACCCAGAATGCTTTTGTAATTACGTCATACGCAATCACGTCGCTCTTATAGGCTCCTGGATTTAAAAAAGGGGAGTTACAGCTCTTCGGGGTTTGTGTGAGTAGCCCGTTTAGCTAACTGTCACAAATATCTAGACATTTGATTAAACTACATCAGTTTATTTACAGCTACATGTTTTATGTATTTTTTTTAATGTGTATATTATTCAGCGTAACAAAAATACGCTTCGGTTTACAGAACAGTGGCTTTCTAATGTTTGCTGCGCTTCGTTATCGTTGTTGCATGCTACCTTGATGTTACCTTGTGTACGTTTTGCTTCGTATTTATGTGAGGGCTAAAATTGAGGTCCTGTCCTGATAAACTACTAGTTTAACTCTGTATCTGCTCCTGAAAACACGGTATTGACATGTTTCACAGGACTGGAGACTTTTATTAATCAGTGCTCACAGCTCTAGCAGCAGCTCGTGGCTCATAAGGTATCAATTTACCTTTCAACTAACTTTATTTAAAATAAATGTAATTTAACACAAGCAAACAACACTATATAGGTGACAGCAACAGGACCACACATCACAGGGTGGTAATTACCCTATAGATAATCAAAACATTTGATCCATTCAGTAATTCATAATATTAACAGGCACAATACCTTCTTGTATTATGACTTTGTGTGACTTCTTCTGATTATGTATTGTATTTTCAAACTAACTACAATCACTTGTTTGGTTGTCAGAAATTTAAAATGACCTTAATCCTTAAAATGACAGCATTCTCAAACAAAAAAAATGTATGGAGCATAGATACCAGGAAAAAAGAAAAAGAAAAACTAATAATTATGAAAAAAAAGCACTCAAACCAAATTAAATTGATCATCAAAACATTTGGTGATTCATTAAGTAGATGATTTAAGAATTGATTAATCATTGTAGCCCTACTGATAACAGGGAAACACCCAGGCCTGTGCAAGTCAATCTCCCTGAAAGTGTTGGAGATCTCATCTCAACTGGCCTGTCACCTCACCAACCAGCCTCAAAACAAAACACGTCTTAAGTTACTGGTGTTTGGTGTAACATCACTGACTGCTCACACAACACTGTAGTTTCACTGCCACCATGAATCAAGAGTCGTGCTGATGATGATGCTGAAAGATGATTTTGACAACTTTATTTGATGCTTTTACTCTTTTAGCTCAGCGCAGACATGAACTGGGACAATCAGCTGAATTCTATCCTGTCTGTAGCAGATGGCAGTGTTGCAAAGATGAGAGTGAGTACATGCACATATCCTTCTTTCATCTTCTTTTTGTATTAAATTCAATTTAAAGAGTTTATTCTCCAACTGTACACATACATATTTGTGTCATCAGACACTGTGGTCACTTGTGAAATTTCAACTGTCCATAGGTGGCAGCAATGCTCCACTGAATATTTAACAGTGCATCTGTTACTGAGAGTTTGGGAAAACCCAGACTCTGATAAATGCTTTTTGTCCACAGGAGAGACTGACCTCACCTCGGAATTTCTCCAAAGGAGGAGAAAGTAAGTGAAATGTTGGAAATTATAAGTTTCTGTGTATTGATTTGGGGATAATACCTTATTGTGAATTTTCTGACAGATACTGTGATTACAAGTCAAGCTACAGTACAATGTTGTCCAAGTTATAAATACAAAACAACATGACATCATAATCATCAAAATATTAAGTACTCTTCACTGGGTTGTAGTGAAAATCCCAAATAAAAATTTAAATCTCAATGCATACATTTAAAAAAAAGTGATCATTTGAAAGCATTATTTCTAATATCTAATAATAATTACAAGAATAAGAACTAAACAATAAAGTATGCATATATAATATGTACCATTAGAGCTCAGTAATAATTAAAATAATAGTTAGTGATGTATTTCTTTCAATATCAATAAAAAAGGTTAAGTAATATGTTGATATAATGCTTATGCACTGTGCAAACACACAATATATATAACTGCTATGACATGTCTTGCCTCAAATGTATAATGTGTTTCTCTATTTAACAAGAATATGTTGTTTTCTGTTTGATATTTTTTATAGAATAGAACAGTAAGACTGACACACAAAGGTTGTACATTGTGTACCATAAAGGTGAGGGTGCCATACAGTGCTGAGCATAGCCAGGAAGGAAGTCACTAGCACAAATGATTATTTCACATTGTTATCATTATCATTATTATAGATCATAACTGGCAGACACTGGTTTGGACTCATTTAATTAGATTTTTCTTAACAACCTCCCACACATTCCTCTTCCTCTCCAGATGTGTTTCCAGTGAGGGAGAGGATTCATGCTTCAGATTTGAATCCTCCTGCTCTTCCTCCTCGAGCTCCACTTTCTACACATCCTTCCCCATCTCTGAGTCCTGGTGTTCAGTGGACAGACCTAGCTTCTCTCCAGTCACAGCTCCAGATGCAGAGCCAAGTGTGTGATTTATTTTTGTCTTTGTTCCGTCAAACAAGTGTGCTGGAATTAGTGTGATCAAGATCATGTAGTTGCCGTGTCTTTGTAGTATACTGCAGTGTTGTTAGGCTTGACATAAATCCACTTGTCTCTTTGTAATGTCTCTGCAAAGGCGATTGAGTCCCTCAACCAGAAACTTCACGACATGGAGCGAGAGAGGCAGTCACAACAGTGTCACATCCAGACACTACAAGGTAACTCTTTCACTTTGAGTGATCGTACTGGGTCAAGTTCTCCTCACACAAACACAGAAAAACACCTGACCCCTGTTATTGTCTGCTAGAATAAAGGTGTTCCTTTCACACGCTGTTTAATCTGGTCACACCCAGTCTAAGTCGACAGGTTGTGTATGAAAACTAAACAGAGCCTGTTAAGATGTTAAACCTCCTGCTGCATGAATTATGAATACATTAAGCATAACTAGATGACGATGGAAATGCATGTTTGTAAAAATGTTTATGCAGGTTTTAACTCTGATAAACAGTTAAATGTTTCTTGTTAAATCCAGTTTCACGTAATACAGAAGCATTTACAGTCTGAAGTCATGTCATCATGTTATTTATTAACTTAATATTTAACTGGTGGATCTTCTTTCTTCTGCAAAAAAAAACTGTTTAACAGTTTCATTACTGGCTTTACAACAGATAGAAAAGGCTGTTCCTCTTTTTGCCCTGTTATCTCTTCACACTTTTACTTATGGAGTCTACATGGTCCCAACACTTCAAGCTGGGACCATGTAGACCCGACTCGGCACGGCACGGTTATTTTGCTTTTCCATTAGCGATACATCCTGGTACCTGGTACTTTTTGTAGTACCTGCTCTGGTGAGGTACCAAGCGAGATGAGGTGATACTATGCGGGACGTCGTCACACTGCCGTCCATTGATTGATCAGAGTGCAGTCACTGGAAGAGGCATGAGACACAAGAATCAACTGTAGATCAAATAAAAAGACTTAAAACTCCTGAAAACATGCGTTAATCTCCAACATTTAGTACATAAATGTCTAAAGTGTCAATATTTAGCGACAGCACAGTAACAAGCCACATCACAACCCCTGCCACTGAACAAATATTTTTAATTAACTGATTCTAATGATTCAGTACATCGAAAGTAACATCACTAGTTTGTCGCGTGTAAAACAAAGTCACGGCAGTTTCATGCAGCCTTGCTATGATGACTCCGCCCATGAAAAACCATACCAAACTAAACTGTGTAGAGTCGAGCCAAGGCGAGGCGTGGTGGGGCCTTGTGTGGAAAAGCATCATTATTGGCTTTTGCTGAGCTCTAAGCTTTACAGTTTGTACAAATGAATGGAATTTATTAGTTTGATCACAGTAAACAAAAAGCTTGAGTTTTGGTTAGAAACTCTGGGAAACTAAAGGAGAAATCCCTGCATTTCTAATGTGCATTAATCCCTCCATCTAATTGTAATTCTCACTGCTGAAATTGCACGGAAATATGTTTCTTTTAACAGCCAGTCCAACTTCTATGTTATGGTAATATGATTAAATGTCTGTTAATGGATAATTATAAATGTATGTGTGGAAATGGTTGTCTCACCACTGTCTCAAGTTCTAAGATTAATTCTCTTGTGTCTTTTCTTCTCATTACCCAAAACTGTCCTCTCCTGTGTGAAAAATCAAAATACAGTAGGGAGCACAGGGGGTTCATTTATAATGAAAGATTTTAATAAATTATAAGGAGTTGTCCACAAGGCTGCAAAAGGAGGGACAAATCTGTGAAAACTGTCTTCTTCTACAGAGGAGGTTCACAGGCTGCGTGAGTCGCTGAGGGAGAGTGAAAGAGACAGGGGTGAATCAAGGAGGGCACAAAGTCCAGCAGCAGAGAGACGGATGGAGCAGTGGAGGAGAGAGGTCGAACGGGAGCTGAGCAGTCTGCGGGGACACATCTCCAGAGCCACATCGATAGTCAACGTAGAGGACAGGTGCAGTACGGGTTAGGCCTGTGTGGCATAACTCAACACTTCATGTTACTATGACTAATATGGATGGTTCTATGTGATTTTCTCATTTTTGGAAAAAGTATGTATGAAAGAGAGCGCATGGATCACCTTTTGTTTCATTTCCTCCTCCAGTCTCAGCTCTAAGCTTCGCAGAGAGGAGCTGGAACACTTGCGAAGAGAGGTGGACCAACTGAAAACACGGTTAAGTGAGTCACATACGTGCAAACAACCATATGTCCTAAGCCCAATTTCTGGCTTGTCAAGGAAAAGGAAAGTAGAGTCTTGTCACAATGTCGGCTCTTTCTTTTCATCTTTGCCAGGACGGCAAGAGGAGGACGTGTTCCTCCAGCAGACAGAGGTCAGAGACACGAGGAGACAGTATGAACGCAGCTGCAAGGTGCACACACACCGTTTCATGTAGGCCGTGTTTGCTTTTGTGGTTTGTTGTCTTTCAGATCTTTAACCTTTCCTTTGTGTGCCATGTTCAGACAATGGAGGAGCTAACAGAAAGCTACAGAAGTCACAGCGCTGATCTGTCAAAGACCGTGTCTCAGTATTCACACACGCAGCAAGAGGTCCGCCAGATCAGGTAAATGTGTGTTCCTGGGGTTTTTATCTAATCTTTCTTTAAATGATGTATTAATCAATCAAATATTATTGTTTATAGCACCTTTTCCACAGGTTTGTGTTGTGTAACGTGCTTCAAAGATGATTGGTTAATTATCAATATGAGAAAATGTGTAGATTTCAATAGAAATACATTGAAGCCTGGATTACAACTAAAAAAAAGTATCAAGTATAAAACATGCGATTTAGATGTGAGAGCTAATTTAAAATTAGTAAACCACAGTTGAAGACTGAAGATTAGATGTCACTAATTCTCACACTCTGGACCTTTACATACCCAAAATAGCAAATGAGAGGTAAAACTATAGCAAAAAATATGAATTTTAAACATAATATTCATTGAAAAAATAAATAAATAAAGGCATGAAAACAGTACAAAAGTAAGTTCTCATGTGTTTGATCTCTGTCAACAGAACAGCTGTATCAGAACTGACAGACGAGGTCAAGAGTCTTATTCTTCGAGAACGTGAACCAACACCTTTACTGTCTGGACACGTATCAGGCAAGTCACTCTCTCACTCTCTCCCTCTCTCCTTCTCTCATACGTGCACATGACACATTTGTGAAATAGTTTTTCCCCCTATTGATTTGTAGGGACGTCACCTTTTCCACTCCCCCATGGCCGTCAGGGAGTCAGAGTTGAAGCTCCAGACTCTGACTCGGAGGACTTCAGCCCGACACCGAGTCTGGCTGAGATCAGCTCAGATGATCTGTCGTGGCTGGATGACAAAGACTCAGGTAACATTTTTTTTTTTCCACCTACATGCACAAAAAAACATAAACGTGTTCCTACAATAGGATCACACTCAACAGACATGGGCACCATGAAACACTGATGCAAGATGGGACGTGTACTTTCCTCTGTACTTTCCCTCCCCCACACATCTGGCTCAACCTTTGCTCTGACTCATCCACGTAGCTTTAACTCACAGTGGAGAGAGTGTCACTGTTTCAGCATAGAGTTAATTAAAGGAAAAACCATTGGGCATTTTCATGATAAATATTAATGTCTGTTGTGTAAACTATGTAGGTCACTCATCAAACAATCTAATGCCCTTTTACTTTACAGATAAAAAAACTGGAGTGTCAAATTTTAAGCTTTAAAGCTTCAGGAAGGCGGGCTTTGTTACTCTTCAACAGATGCGTCTGCTTGTTAATGTAGATTTATATTTGCCTTGCAGACATACACGATGACCTGCTCACCTAAATCTCAGCAAGAAAGCGAATGAATGCACAGTGTTTGAAGCTATTCCTTCATTTCCCTTCTTATAGCATAACCTGTGGATCTTGGTGATAATCTAAACTGTAAAACACATTTGTAGTTCTAGCATGTTCCTCTGCAGATAAAGCACCATTCCCATTTCCAACATTTCCTCTTCATATCTCATCGCAAATCCAGCTGTTTCTAACTAAAAAAAATTCAACGTGTGTGTATGTGCGTGCTTTTATTTGTCTGGAATAAACAAAACACTGACCTTGTCAGGACTAGAAGTTCTCATGGAGACCAAATCATGGTCCTAATGAAGCATGACCTCAACTCTGAGGAACTGGTTAAGTTTAGGACTAAGATTTGAATTGTGGTTTAGGTTATTCTTTGTTTACGCTTTGTTTACACTTTGTTTACGCTATCCAAATGACTGGAAGTCAGTACAAACGATGTTTTAGCGGCATAATCTCATTTGTGAGCATGCATGTGTTGTGTTTTGCGTTGCGTGGGCTTGTTCACCCCTGAGACCCCGGGAGAAGGTTGGCTTTCCCGGAAGAGATTATGATCTCTGCCCTAAATAAAGAATACACAGGCTCATGCTTGTGCACGCACACACACACACACACAGTGAACTGCTGCTCCTCTGCTCTTCATCAGCTCTCCATCAGAAGCCACGTGTACGTCTGAGTGTCCAGTCCAGACGGAGCGACTTTGCTGGTCCAGGATCTGATCTGGAAGACGTTGATGATGATGATGATGATGATGAAGATGATGACAGAAATTGTCTCCTTGATGATGACTTGAACCCCGATTTAGGATCTGACCTAAGTCTTAATGACCTCTGACCTGTTTCAAGGTGAATTTCCTGAGATGTATTAAGACTATGATAAGTGTATTTTTTATTTATTTTTGAGTCTCTGTTAATCTCTGTTGCTAAACCCCAAACTTCAAAAATAGAAATAGAAAAACACGACCAGCCGTGTGGCGTATTTCCTTTGTTTTCCTGAGGGAGGAACACATTCAAAGAGAGACGGTAGCAGCAGATTTGGTTTGGCATCAGTGCTGCACCGATACATATACCAACAGGTATTCATTTCATCCAACGTAACGCTGTAACTACTGTCAAAATGACCTACGTGAATATGACGTGTGATGTTTGTTGATACCAGTGGGGACATTTCTTCCAGCGTGGGAAATTCTCAAATTCTATTTATAAGCAATTATGTGTGAGAATGGCAGATATGTTTAGAGAAACATTGCAGTCTATCAAACCACTTTTAATGTTTTTATTAGCCCCGACTGTGACTCACTCTTGTAATTGCTGTTGAAACTGTGTCCTCCCTTATGAAATCGACCACAGTGTGCTGCAACAAACCACCAGAAGGTTTAACAAATGCCAACTTGATCAAGTCTCTGTTGAAAACAGTATTAATCAAAGCGTTGCTTTACCTCAGTCTAGTTAAAATGGAGTAGGCGGCATATTTTTGGTGTTATTGACCAATAATCCCATAATAACCTCTCAGCATAATGAAAATCATGCGATCTGAAAAGAGAACTAGACGTCTGCTTCTCTTCTGGGCTCCGTTTACAGGCTTGGCGTTTGTGAGAGCCCAATAATCTGGTTGCGGCAAATACCCCTAATCGGAACGTGATCTGTAGTCGCAGAGTGAAATACTCCAGACTCAATATGTGGAGAATGCCAACCAGGCTGCAATAAAAATTTCAAGTTTGCTGGAAATGAGATTAGGGTCTGTGATAACTCTAACTTGCCAGAGAGCAGGACAAGGTGACGATGGCTGAAACCCAAATAGGAATATGACCGCGGTTCAACCGAGGGAAAAAAAGAGAAATACAACATCTAAAGGTGTGACAGAGATCACAGACACATGCAGTTGACCTAAAGAAATAACACAAACATGACATTCAGACATTCTGTGTGGAGCTCCTGGTGGAAGATGATGTAGTGTGTGACCTCCCTGTTGCTGGTCAGTCATGGAATGTGAAGATAGTTGTGTGAACTTGGCTTAAATGCACAATATGTTATTTCTTCTGCTTGAACTCTCACAATCAAAACAATACGCAGCTCAAGGGCAAATTATAGCAGAGACAGGTGAAGCGGACGATGTCATTAAAAGTGGATGAATTTCAACTTAACTCGGGTACAGTTGCCTACAGCTAACTAGAGTACTGTAGATGACTATGACCTAGATGACTGAGAACTTTAACAGACACCAAACCAAAATGAAACAGTCCACTATCTTAAATGTTTGAAACGTTTCGGCTAATGTCAGTCCTTTAGTCTTGTTGTTTTTAGATGTTTTAACTTTGCTAACACGTTGTATCTTCTAGCAGCTAAGCATGCACACCCTAAGGAAACCTAAAAAAGGGTTGAGTATAAAAGACAGTGTCAATGATGTAGTGTTTCAGAGATGAAGAGACTGCCTTTTCATCTGTTAAATGTTGTGAGCAGGAGAATCTGAGTAACAACAACTGTGATCCCAAATCATCAGTATTTTAATAAACTGGGCATGAACCCGAGCCAACAACACAGCTGAGTCCACTGACCTGGCCCGAGGACTGCTCCAGTCTCTCGGAATCATTTGCAGTAACTGTGTCCACATGTAGTGACTGATAAGCAGACTGGGTGGGAACAAACCTCTTGAAACAGGCAACAGAAAGGAGTTTCATTCAGAAAAGTTCTCCTTTCATGGTGGTGGATGGCAGGCAGGGCTTCTTTGTGTCAGCAGAGAGGCAAAACACACTTTGCGCTCCTGTTATGCATCACTGATGATAAATTATGGGTTGTACTAAAGGAAAGGACAGAAGTGCTGTGATTGGATTGGCCCGCTAAACCAGGAGCTTTGGTTTTTATGCAGTATGAGGTTTAAATAGTTTCTGCTCCAGTTTGTTATGATTACAGATTGTTGGGGTTAGGTAAAGATTTGATGTGGTTAGGGTTTGGACGGGATTTTCATCTGTACCCATAAGTGCAGTTGGATCAATGAGGATGCCACTTTTCACTGTGTCACTGATTTTTTTCATATATATATATATAAAGTAAGCGCCTACAGTACAGTATTTCTCAATTTGATTAATAATAATAATAACAATAATAATAATTAAAAAAAAACCATCAGGTTAATAAAGTAATGATCTATGACTTTCACAGTATTATCACTTCATTTACAGTCATATAACAAGAGTAGAGGCTCACTATGAAATGCTACACTGTTCACTGTAGCAGAGTAATGGATATTTAATGACTTTTCCCCCTGACATGATGCACTCTTAAATCCTGAAGGAGTCTGATGAGGGATGGGCTGTTGTTTCCTGGTAATGCAGCCTGAAAGTGAGGAATCAAAAAACCATTACGGAGGCGCCAGCACCTCTTCACCTCCATCTCATCTTTATGTATGTTCACAGTGTTAGTGAAGTTCCCTTTTATGCTCTCGTCTGACATGACTAACAGTGTACCAGGCTTGGTGTGTAGCTGTTAAATAATTCGGCATCCAGACACCCCCTCCATCGAGGATCCAACACTACAGTGTTGAGCCACAGGGAAGCTGATAGGCGAGGTTAGGTGTTCAGCAGGGTGTGTGTGTGTGTGTATAGAGGCAAGTGACAACTGACACAGACAAGACAAATGATCTCATTTGTCAACAGTGAGCAACAGAAGATCCACAAAAGGGTAAATAACACAGGGCAGTCAGTACCCAACAGTATTTAAATAAACACACTCTTCAAGCACAACTTTCACTATATAGTATAATAGATATTTTATATAAAAAAAAAAAGGCCCATTGATTTGTTTTGTATAGCAACATAATGACACATCACACTGCACTTTGTAGCATTTGCCAGATCTTGTGTAGAAGAGAAATGCACCAGTTCTCTCATGGAGACTGTAATCGAAATGTTTTGTCTCCAACAATAAAAGTCTGTGTTAAAGTAAAGGAGAAGAGCTCTACTTTCTGTGGTTACACACTATGTAGTATATACTGTATGTGTTTGCTGGTGCTGAGGTCAAACAAACAGCTGTTCATGTTGTGAAAAGGGAAGAAGGAAACGGCATTGTTTCAAAATACCTTTACTCATACAACAAAAACAACCGTCCATTATCCACATTTGGCAGCAAAGACTCCCTTTGCAGTCAGAATACTTTTGACACTTAAAGGAAATGCATAAATACAGGACCAAAACAGACAACTTCAACCCTAAATTAGGAACCCAAAGTGTCTCATTTAATACTGGATGTTCACATATTATGTGCTACAATAGCCGTCACCAGATCTCAACCGAGACAACACTCCCCTTTTCCATCATCAAAATACAAAACAAGTAAATCAGGAAGTGAATGTGGCTAACTGCGTCATTGTTTTCAAAGGTCTTTGTTCCTGCCCATCCAGACTGAAAGCTTTCAAACTACACCGGACCTTTTCAGACTTCTCCATCGTAGGAGCACTTGGGTAAAAGTGTGATTGTAGCCATAGCACTGAAGCTCTTCTGGGGGCTTATTAATGCTTCCATAAGGCACTTTTGTCTCTGGGTTTTTGCTAAGAATTACTTTTTAAACTACATTTAGCTCCAGTATATGCTTCAGATTCATGTCACTGTGTGTCACAGTTTTGCATTGATGGGGATCATTATTTTATTTCCTGTATGTCTCACATTTTCAAAGTGAAAATACAAGAAAAATCAATAGACTCTTTCTGAAACCTGTCTGCTGGGAACAAGGTGCTGTGTCATTTCAGTCCGTCTAACATTTGAATGTGTTTGATGGATTTTTAGTACAGGAGCAAACAAAAGTGAAAATGTACATAAAGTGTGTTGTTTTTGCACAGTACAGTCATCAGTAGTATTTACAAAGCACAGGACAATGCTAACATTGTGTGGAAAGGACAATGGCCAAACTCGGCCTGCAACTGTCATCGTCTGAATGAGTGCCTCATGTTGAACACGCTCAAGGCTACTTCTTCAAACACAGGCAAGTCAGAGCAGCTACCGGGCCATCAGTGTGTGTGTGTGTGTGTGTGTGTGTGGTTGTTAAAAAGGAAAATCACACAAAATACTGGAAAAGACTTGCAAATCTGGGAGTTAGTTGGCTGCAGTATAAATAGAGAATGCAGAAAAAGCTGACCCTATATACTGTCTAAGGTACGGTCTCCTGGACCGAAGAAGACGCTAGGAAAGAAACATAATTCAACTTGAGCAAGGCAGCAGGATTTTATCACACACAAAAAAAACACTTAAATATATTCAGCCATGCCTTTAAGAAAAACCCACTTAACATCCTCACATGTCATGCGCACGCACACACATAAAAGCATACAACCTATGCACATAAATCTCGTTTTCCTCTCACACACAAAAATATCTGTCCACTTTTTTCACTCCTGAAAGTAAAGTGCAACCTCATTAACTCTATAATTAGGCCATTTGTCATCGTCCCGTTCCTCTCTCTTCTCTGACCTCTCCGTCTGAATATTAGGACGTTTGTCTACCAGATTCTAAAACGTGAAAGTTACAGTAGGCAGGATTTGTTTTGGCATTTTGATCAATAATTCCCACATTAACCTTTCAGCATAATGTAAAATGTAAGTGATCTGAGAGAACAATACTTCTGTATGTCCTCTGGGTTCTATCTACGGCCTTACGGCTAAATCTGTAGCATGGAGTGACAGAAGGGTTTGACCAATCACGGGGCGGTTTGAAGAGAAAGCTGATGCTCTTGTTTGTTGTTCCACTGCACCTATGCCGTATGCAGGTTCCCTCCGGTGGCAACAACTTCCTGTGCTCTAAAGACAAGAGTCTGCAGATCAACTCACTTTAACACACAACAGCGGATCTTCATAGACAGCGCCACTAATGTTGCGGCAGTGAACGGCAGTGTGATGTCAGCCATTGCTGGAGCATTGTTTCCGACAAAAACACCCACACTGTGGGTACGGTTGTGTCTGAGAGCACAACAGACCCACAATGCAGTTTGGCTATTCATGACACAGCTCCCTTCAAAGAGAACGAGAGGTGTTTCAGGCTCCGCCTTGAAAGTGCGAGTTGGCCTTAAGACAAAAAAGCAATATAATGTGTGTCAATAACCGTAAAAGGGTTTCAGAGATGGAGAGCTGTCCTCTGTCACCTCCGAAAACGTGTGGATCTGCAGTTGCTCGTCTGACGAGAGGAGCTCGTGATCCCACAGAGTTTGTATTTCAATAACCTGCAGATGAAACTCAAGCAATTCTGCCTACTGAAGCTTTAACTGGTAAAAGGGAATTATGCTAGAGTCTCCTGGGAAAAGTCTGGCAGGACTGTCTGAATCTGTGTCCAGGTATGAACCGACACACAGCTGACGATGTTGCCTTGTGCTTCACATCTACACTTTCCATCTCCAGGGAAATCAAAACGTATTACACCACCTCAAACAAATGAGTTGAAAAACATCAACCAGTACAGTATTAACAGAGGCCTTCACCTAATTTGTAATTACAGGCATTAAAATAGACTTTCTATAGGGATGCTGCCATGGGGATGTCTTCATTGTCCATTACAGCTTCAGTCACGTCTTCTTCAACATGATCTGAGTAAATGAAAGCAAGAGGTACGTTTGCTTACACCTGCTCAGGCCTCTTTCTGTGTGGTGCAGATTAGGGCAAACAAACGCTGCAGCATGTGTTTGGTTTGAAGGAGAAAATGCAGGGGTTCAGTCATCAGTAGCTGTACATGGACAAAGGTGTGTCCTCCATCATGTCGTCCTGCACAGAAAAATATGTGACACAGACTTCAGTAAATCACCCTCGTTAAAAGTGACTAATTAGGGGTTAATTAACCACTAACTCATTTCAGTTTACAATGTAATTATTAAAGGAACAGTTTGCTGAGAATTCAATCAAAAAAGACAGATGTAATTCATATGGAACTGACAATCAGTTAGCTTAGCTTAGCCTAAACATGCCAGAAAAGGTTCAACAGAAACAAGGCCACTTGTAAGCTGTTCTTATTGATCGCTGCTCAGGTGTGTGGGAGCAGGGAAAACCTCTAAAACATGCAGGACAGTGGGTCTCCAGGACCAGGATTGAGAAACCCTGGTCTATATAGTAGCCCATGACCAAGAGGAAAGGAACTGGGCTTGTAACTGGAGGGTTGCCGGTTCAAATTCTGAGAAGGGTTAAAGGCCCCTGAGCAAAGCACCCAATCCCCCATTGCCCGGTTTGTGTGTGTTCACTACTGGTGTGTAATAAGGATGGGTTCAATGCAGAGGTCACTATCACTAATAGATGTGTGTTATTGCAAAAATAACAAATTCTAACTTTACAGAGCATCAGTGTTGTGTCTGATTAATAAACCTGAAAGCCATTAGTTACAGCTTATGTACAAAAAACACTTCCTTATGAGACAGTGGTGCATATTTGCTTTGTATCAGCGAATCTTATGACACTAAAACGTGACTAAAGCTTGGATGTCACGGCTGTGCTCACCATGGGTAAATCTTGCAGCCTGCGGAACTCTGGTCGGTTGTCTCTTCGGCGCAGTTTGAGGAAGAGGAGCAGAGTGATGATGACGGCAGTGATGATGAAGGCTGTCACCAGGCCGGCCAGCAGAGGGTCTAATGTGGGGGACTCGTGGACCATCATAGCTGAAGAGAAAAAACCGAGCTCACGTGAACAGGATGGACTCGCATGGATTTTGCTTCACATGGTGAAAATGACGGGTTGTTAAACGGCTGTTTGATGCTGGGACTGGATTTAAATGGAGAGAGTTGAGAGTTCATCATGCAGCTGTGGACAGAAATGTCAAACACAGTACGCTGATGTTAACCTTGTCTGTACAGCTCTTGAGCTCACAGTGGAGAAATATATCTATGGGGCATCACTTTTAGGATTTAGAAACAGGACATATATGTAGTATATGCACACAAGACAGCTTTCAAAAACACAATCACCAAGGGAAACTGAACTGTGTGTTTACAAAACTAAAATAAACTCAAATTGTAGGGAAAAGGTGTTTAGTTTTCGTCTTTGTAAATCTATTTCATACATCAGCCTTTAGACACACAGTTAATCCACTGCTGCCTCCATCATCAAGTTCAAGTATGTTATTTTGTGACTTTCATGATAGAGATCTTGCTTTAAGACTGACCAAAGTGACTCCACCAATTAAAAATGCCGATTTCCTCTATTGCCTGTGGTGTGAGTTTCCTGTTAGAGATGAAACGGCAAAAGCATTTCGATTTGATAAGGTGTGTCTTTTGTTAAGTGGACAATCATCTGTATGTGAGACGCTGACTGTGTATTTTTATATATGGATGTTACCATGGAATTTTGTTTTTGTAAACGTTGCTGGTTTTTATATCCTCTGCTCGAATGTAACAACAACAACCACAGAACAGTGAATGCTCACTGTTCCGCCGGCTAATGGAAAAAGGCCAGATGCCAAGTGTGGCCTTATAAAACCGAACAGAGTGAGAGAAGGAGAGAGGTTTTTTTGGCTTGCTGGTCATATTAGAAAAGTTTCTTCTTCCTAAATGATGGCAGCCTAAGGCTGGAAACAGTAGAACAAATGGCGAGAGTAGATCTCAGAATCATTTAGCAGTTGGACAAAGAGGGAGAGGGACAGAAGGAAAAAGAAAACAGAACATTCTCAAGGCCTGAGTCCCATGACTCTCTCTGTCCTGTTCCCAAACAGAGCCATAATTGTCGAGTGCTTGGTGGCGACAGTGCTTGTGGAAGATGGTGATGTGGAAGTGTGTGTGTGTGTGTGTTTAGAAGAGAGGACAGACTTGTGCTGAAAAACAAAGCACAGAATCTCCTTTGTTGTAAAGCCAATTTACTTCTGACTACTCTCAATATATAAAGCCAGTGAATAGTCCAGAACAAATTTATATACCAGTACAGAAGATGCTATGCACTTACTGTCACCACCCACGTTGAGTTGGGAAGGGGTGTCGGCGTGGGCTTCAGCCTGGGCGGCTGGGGTGCTCGGCTGGGCGTTGGTGGACTTCTCTTGTTCTTGGGGTGCAATGGACTGTGACGTGTGCGCGGATGTGAGCATCTGTGTGGAGCTGGTGCTGGATGTGGAACTGGTCTGGGTGCGGGTAGCGGCTGTGGCGGTACTTTCAGGCTGTGGGGCAGAAGTGGTTGAGTGTGTTTTGGGTTCAATGGGCTGCTTTGAGGTGGAGATGGAGTCAGGAGGTAGCGGTGATGGATGGTTGGACGTGTTGGCGGTTGTTGTGTCTACAGAGGCATTGTGAGGTGTGTGCGGGGGGCTTGTAGTTGTGGTGGTGGTGGTGGTGGGGGTGGTGGTGTGAGGGGTGGTGTGGCTCTGTAGGAAGTATTGGGGGTTGTGATGTAATTTCTTCAGTGGTTTCTGGAACAGCAGGTGCTACAGGAGAGGTGGTGAAGGTATCTACAGAAAGAGGAAGACAGTGTTAAAATACATAACATGTGTGTTTTTATATTTTATATTCAATGTGTTGAATTATCTGATCAAGGCATGTGAGGAACTAAAGGGTCAGTTCACCCAAATCCCTCACAACACACGGTACTACTAACTAAGTAGTACTGTATACTAATACTAAAAGTACTAATAACAATTTCCTATAAAAACAAACAATTGACCCTGTGTTCATTGTTAGCATTGTATTTTTATAATGTTTGTGTTCATTATATTTCAACGTTGATGGTTGCCAGACGTTTTACCATAAATCTTACTTTGTCTTTTTGACCAGGACTGTTCAGCCATTGTACTTTATCTTCAGTGCTAATTAGCATGCTAATTAGCACTGAATTAGCAGGCCTGCGACGTAGACTCTTTAAAAAAATGTTAATGCTATAACAACCACATATATAAAATCTGTTCACCTCCATTATATTGAGACAGAGGCAGAAGACTGGAGCTTAAATGAACAAAACCATGGTCTTCACAGATATAACAGCAATTTAAATTGTATTTAAAACGTCTACGCTTGAGTGGAGTGTGTGAACCAGCACAGGCATTTGGATGACAGGGAGAGAGGAGGGAGTGTCTGCGTCTCGAGGCGAATTTCACTTTTACCTTCTCACCGCCTTGTGAAAAGTCACACAGCATTAAATCACTTCTCTCCTCGACGCCACTGCTCAGCGCACACCTCCCTACAAGCAAGTTCTATTGCTCTTCCCACAAATGAAACCCTTTTTTAATCAGCTCATCCATACAATCTTTACTTCACTTTCTCTTAGTCCACCGTCTTATAACAGTGACACTCACTCTGTGGACCATGGAGCGATAAGGACTCTGTTAAATATAGCTCCTAAAGTCTGAGCCACCTGCTGCTGGGCTTCCTACTTCATTCTTCTGAAGTACGACTTAACTTCCACACTGACAAACCTCAAATAGACAGAAATAATAAACAACACATGGTGTTTCTTTGCATGTTTCCCACATCTTCACACATATTCACACTTTTCATTGAATATCTTTAATATGAAGACAATAGTTACCGTTATCTCTCTTTGGTTCGGGCGTCTGAGAGGTGGTTTCCACATCTTTAGTCACATTGCTGCTCAGACTGCTGTTGCCAGTGGAAGTTGCATTTGCATCAGAGCCGTTTAGCACCAGAGCAGGAAGACTGGTTGGTTGCAGGTTCGGCACAGACACACTGACTGCAGCTGGGGCCTCGGTGGCTGCAGCAGCTCCAGGAGTGCTTTGTGAGGCAGCAGCATGATCATTACCTAATGAGGAGAGGACAGCGCCAAAGTGGGTTAATGGCCAGTGCCTGCTGATTCCTAATCTCCAGAGTCATCAATTTAGTAGCTCATTATGGAAACCAAACATTAGTGAATAGACTCCAAAATTATCACGGAAAAATCTGTAATTGTCTCCTTGTATTTTCTCGAAGATCATCCATACTTGGCAGCTGTGTATCAAAGGACCTGAGGAAGCCAAGTGTTTTTTGGATGAGCAGTTTTCAAGGGCCCTTGGGGCCAAGGACGTGCCGCCGCCGCTGATAGCAATGGGAGACAATGGTGCGTCACTTGGTACACGACAGGGAAAAAGTTAGACTCACGAACATCGACAACCAGCATGTACGTTCTACGTCTGTGTGACAGAATACCAGCAGGTGACAGTAGTCTGTAATCATCATCGGTAAAAAGGAAACCACAATGCTGCACACACTGCACCAACGAGGGCTAGGATAGGATGAAAATGTGCAGATGTTTTATGATAAGCTGTAATGACATTTTAAAACGCCCTTATTAGGCCTGATGCCACAAGTTTGCTGTGGTTTGATTCGATGTAGGGCTGCACACGTCCTTTTCTCGCCTTGGGGCCCCTTAAATCTCTTGAGATGCTCCTGCATATAGTCTCAAAAAGTGTGGAGAACATGAGTCAAGACAAGCCGGTGCTTATCCAAACACAATCATTAAGGCTGGAAAAAAATGTACATGCATATTTTACTTTTACAAGAAAAGGTTATTTTAATTACGTCACATTAGGACTGCAACTAACAATTAATGTCAGAACATGTTGCTCAGTGTTTCCCAAACCTCGAAATGATGTTTCTTTGTTATATGGAGCAAAGAATCCAGAAAATATTCACATTTAACAAGCTGAAAATTAATTGTTGCAGTCTTACAACATCAGTCAGTGAGCTGTTTCACACCATTGAAGTGTTAGTGAGAAAAACATAGAAATATCATTTGTATTTTTCACGTGCATGTTTTTCCTGAGCAGTCAAGGACACACAGTATGTGAAGGCTGAGGAAGTAGAAGGTTTTTTTTTTGACAATAATTATGTTCCTTTGACTGAATGCTGTTTATAACTTTGTATGGAAACTTATTGGAAGCGACAGATGCAACAAAATATTGAAACTAAAGAAAATAAATCATCAAAACAGACTTGAATCAGCAGAAAGTATCCGCCAAAAAGTATTGAAATGAGTCTCTCTGTGAGGTCCTCCTCATCTCCATATTTGGAGCCACTGAGCTAAAAAGCTTGTGGAAATTGCAATAACTCAAAACACACCGCCACATTAATGTAAAACATCATTGCAGACGACCACATAAAATGAAGGAGGACTAACTTTAACTTTTACTTTGCATGGCATCGACTGCAGCCCACATGAGATGTACGTCATGTTTTGGTCTTTGAAGTAATATCATTTTAATGAAGACCTTCCATATTTCTGTCTCTCTTTCCTCTTCTCCTTGATGTCTTTAATACTGTACCAGACTTCTTCTCCCTCTGTGTCCTGCTTTCTTTTGATGAAGACCAGAGAACTAATGTCATGTAATGTCATTACTGGTCAGTTGCTCGCTGTGGTGATGCCTTTCATTACCTATGTAATTACTCACACAGCTAATCGGCACACACATGGTGGGAGGAAGGTGGACACAGAGAGAGAGAGAGCGAGACGGGTACAAAAATAGACACAGATAAATAGACAGAGGTGTTTGGTTAAATAATACTGGCCTTGTTCCTGAGCGCCATTATAGCAGCTCATGGGTCAAACGTTGAAGTAGTATGTCTATTTTTGTGTCGTACAATACAGCCACTGTTTCCACTGTTACAACGCTCCACATATGGAGGCTCTGACAGCCTTTTTTTTCTTTCTCCGATTGCCTCGTACCTGGGGAAATAGCTCTTGCTCACTCCTTGACCCTGCCAGTGAGAGGAACAGCCAAGCGTTTCTCTGTAAGCAGATGTCTGCTGCTTCAGCAGCACCCAGCGTTGGCAGCACCAGTACCAGTAATGAGTAATAGCCTCTGTGTAAACGCTTCTGTGAAAACACCCAGCGCTGCTTTCACAGCATGTGATAGGGACGTTTTTGTTTTTGTAGATTTGAAGGGATTTTACTTGCAACTGGAATTGAAAAGAGCAGGACAAAAACGTCTGTGTGTGTGTGTGTGTGTGTGCTGTGCTCTTTTCCAGTCTCTGTCACATTAAACTACATGTAAGAGCCTAAACAGAGCAATCTTTATTATTATTATTATTACTACTATTATTGTTATTGTTATCATTATTATTAGTAGTATTATTATTATTAGTAGTAGTGGTAGTAGTAGTAGTATTTTAAAGTTTATTTTTATTGATCAAGTATTTTTGGTTATTGTATTTTTAATCCTTGTGATTTTGCTTTTATACACAATTAAGGTAAGACCATTTGGTGTATTTGGTGAATGACCTAAAAATATATAATAACAACAAGTAACAACAAATATAACAACTAAAGGGATTCTTAAAATCTTATATTTATTTATTTATTTATTATATTAATGTTATGTCGCAACCTTCTTGTGTGTCTTGTTTTTTGTATCTGTGTTATTACTGTGGTATATTTCCTGCCGCGTTGACATTTTGAATTTCCCCCTCTGGGTATTAATAAAGTTTTATTCATTCATTCATAAGCCATAAAACATAGAGGACAATTTCAAATATTTCAAAAAGTAAACTATCTGGAAATAAAACTAAGATAAATGTGAATGGAATATGTTAATAAAGTGTCACATCCATGTTTCCTCGAGCTCAAAACAATGAATTAACATATATAATATATAATAATGATTAAAAAAATGTATATCTGATAAACAATAAACATCTATTCTCTCATGTCTGTATGTTTTACACATACAGGAGAATAATACAGTGATGTATTGTGACGTATGCATCTGGTCTCAGCAACAGCTGAAGCTGCTGCACTGGGTTTGCACTGATTTTGAATTTGCCATCAACGTCTACAACTGTGGCTGAAAGTCAATTTGCAGTTAAATGACTGTGTCCTGCTGCACACAGTCATTTATCACACTGTACTTCCTAAACACTAAATGTCCTCCAGCATCAGTTCCCTCTTTTCTGTCCATCTGAGTCTAGGCTTGATGAGCTCAAGGATCAGTTCTTTTTTTTTTCAAATGTCAGGTTAGTCTCATTTGACATTTTATAATATGAGAGGTGTTGATGGAGGTGGGGGAGCGAGAGAGAGAGAAGGGGGCAGAACAGGTAGGGAGAGAAAGAGGAAGGTGGGGGAGAGTGAAATACAGGATGTGTGTGTGAGGTGTGTAAATGTTGCACTGAGGGAAAAGGGAGGAGTCAGTGAGGAAGTGATGTAAGAGATTAATTGTGAGGCTGTTGAAACAATAAACAAAAAAGAAACAAACTCAAAGAGTCATTTGTTCGCTGTAGATGGCAAACAGACAAAAAGGAACTTAAATTATGTTCTGACGAGGACAAAAGTTATCTATCTATCTATCTATCTATCTATCTATCTATCTATCTAGGTGAGGCATGATTGTGGTCGACATGCGACTTCTGTTTTGGAGATTCAAATCTGTTTATGCAGTCACTCTATAGAGACGGGCTCCCTATAGATATGTTTATGTGGTGAAGATGCAGTCTGGGATTAGGTAGACTGCTGCTGCTGCTGCTGCTGCTGCTTCATGTTCTTTTGCCTGTTGCTTCATGTACATAACTACTTGCATGCTCTTACTAATATTGTGTTATGTTTTTTTTTTCTTTTTTTACTGTCTGCTCTTACTAATATTGTACATTTTTGTGTTTGTTTTAGCTTTGTCATCATTCCAGATGTATTATCATGGATTATGTGTCAGGATTGTAATTACATGTGTTTTATTTAGGACTTTTATTCTTGATTTGCTTTTCAGGGAGCATATAGAACACCCAGGCCATTAACTACTGAAGTAGTTGTGGAGTGGGGTGGAGTGGCTCAGTGGTTAAGACCCTACCTTGTGTACCAAAGACATCATGGTCGCAAGTTCGATTCCACCCCTGGCAAATTGTACTTGATTCCATTGTAAGTCGCTTTGGATAAAAAGCGTCTGCTAAATGACATGTAATGTAATGTAAAAGTAGCCTTGAGGTTAACTCTGGTATATTTACAGTTGCACTTTTTTGTTAAGAGTATGTGAAGTCATGACAGCACAACACAAGTGTGTGAGTGAATGTTCTTGATAAAACACAGCATGATTTATGCCCACAAATAAATGATTTACTGTGTAACACCAGCCCAAACAAAGCATGTCAAACAACACAAAGTCAAAGTAACACTTCCTACCATGGTCAGCTGATCCCATGTTGATGAGCAGCAGCGCACAAAGGACAGTCCAGAGTTTGGTCTCCATCATCATCATCATCTTCTTCTCTCTCCTCTGGCAACACAGTAAGGAAATGTCCAGAGAAGTCAAGAAATCCAAGGCAGATCTGTGAAGTGTCTACAGCAGACAGTGTCTGTGAGTGTATGCGTGGCTGGAGCTAAAGAGACTGAAGGAGGAGGAGGGTGAGAGTCCCGACTCTCTCTCTCTCTCTCTCTCTCTCTCTCTCTCTCCCCCTGTGCCACGTGTTCCCCGTTGGCTCTGACTCTGTGCCATGGCGCACATTCAGCTCAAAGACTGACACCTACAGTAGCATCAATGTAAATTACACACACGAACAAAATCAGTGCACATCAAATATGACTTTAATTGGTAACAATAATGATAATACTACTAATAATAATGACAACAATAATAATAATAATAACAACAATAATAATAATAATTATTATTATTATTATTATCAGTAGTAGTATTATTTAAGGTATTCATGTCCTGGACAAAGGTGGACACAGACATTTCAGGGATAGTAATTAAGTGATTCAATAAAATGACTATATATAAAACAATACCTAAATAACTCAAGTGCACTTTTATTTGGGAATTGATGCCACAGATCACTTAAAAAAAACAAAAAAACATAGACAAATAATTGATTAAAGTTTTTCATAGAAGGCCCCCTTACAAGGTGAAAAAGGTGCAGGTGCTTGAGCGCCACCTGGGGGTCTCTGTGCATGTTCCCGGAAGTTATTCACAGATATGAATTTGCATCATTTTAGTGTTTGTACTAAGATCTAAAACACTACATGTTTTAGTTGTTTGCTGGTGAAGAAGATGACTAACTTGTTCCACACGGTGGCACTGTTGTTCTTCAGCTGAAAACTGCCTCGTGAGGAACAAAACCCCCAACATTTGATTTGATAACATCGCAGTCATTTACACGACAGTATATTTACAATACTCTCTATTTTTAGACGATGTTGCTCCAGTGAGATTACACTCTCCCACCAGTCATGGTTATTTCATTTTCCACAGATGATGAGACATGTAAATGACGACAAGATGGATGTTGTTTACGGTAGACATAATATAGAAATTATAAATATGGCCGTATGTCACATTTAAACGTTCATCGATGGATATTCATGTGCGTTTGCCCACATAAACAGATACAAACCGAGGCAAAACTGCAGTTTTAGATTTCCGCAATTCAGTGTTTACCAGTCGGAATCACGCCACTGTTGCATTCATGTGTATGTGGTTTGTCATTATCCGCAACTGAACCGTTATAATATATGTCCAATTCCAGTTACGTCATTATGACTTGTCACACATCTACAACAGCATCCCGTCTATCTAAAACTTAGAATAAGACACCAAGATACCTAAAAAGGACACTGTATATATCTTCAATTGAGAGTAATTAAATATATGTCGAACTTGGATTGTGACTAGTCATAATGACGTTGTCTGAAACTGCAACTGGATCGTGGAGATTTATAATGACAAACCCTATACATAATGAATGGCAAAGGTGACTACTACTTTTGACTAATAAAAATGGAATTGCAGATATGTGAAACTAGTTTTGAATGGTAAAAATGACCTTGCAGTTAGTGAATATCCCGTTTATAGATTCAACGTTAAACCCACTCGCCATACACTCCAGTCCGGCAGGTGGCGGTGATGCACCGTTGCCAGTCGAATGCCAAAGAAAACGAAGAAGAAGTGTCAGAAGGCGCTCCTCTCCGCGGTGACAGAGGCAGAGCAGAGGCAGAGCAGAGGCGGGGAGCTGCCCCATCATCGTCTCACACAGAAAGGTGTGAAATATCGGTCGTTTCGACGTCGCGGAGACAAAACACGGAGACGGCGCTGTTGTGATAATGCTGTCACACCCTGAACATGTTAGTTTACCCGTCTCGCTTGGCGCCATTTGACACCACTGTAGCGTTCAGTTACATGCTTTGCTTCGTTAGCTAGTCTGGCGTTAGCATAGTACCGCTAGTGGTTGCTATAGTGTTTTGCTATAGGAGGTTTGCGCCAGCTAGCTCGTTAAATGAGCTAATGTTAGCTTGCCGGTTGGCTTCTGTTGTTGTCTTCGTTAAAACGCAAATGTACCGTGCAGCCTACGTATGTGCTCCGGTTGCTTTTGTACGAGTGTTGCGGAGTCAACACGGTATTGAAGAGAAGTTTTACGTTGGTCGATAGCTTCTGAACATGTTGCTCCCTGTTTGACAGCTTCGTGTCAGCGGAGATATGGAGACACCGGGGAGGATAGCAGCCACACCAGATGCCCTGGACGTCACGGTGGAAAACGTGGAGAAGGTGAGTTTTGTCAGCAGTCTGTACGCTTACACAACACAGGTCGTTTATGGTTTTGAATATAAATGTCAACTCACTCACTTGTATTTATGGCACTTTTTCTCACATCCTCTCAATCAAATGTCCCGCCTGTATTTAATAAATCTATTTAGTACAATAATAAATAGTGTTTCTCATGTACTTGCCATAGTGAAATGTGCATGTTGCATATTATGTAAATATCTACCTTATATCTTTTATATTATTCTTCTCATTATTTTGCGTATACCACTTGTTTACCTCTGACCTTTTGCTGCTGTAACACGTGAATAAGCTCCATGTGGGATCTAATCCAAAACACAGCTGCAGAAACCGAATTTGCTTAGTAACCATCTTTTACTTATATGTTTATATCTGTATTTGGGATTCAACTTATTTATCCCCAATTGCAATTATGTCTGTGTCTTTAAATGTACTTTACTGAATGGCCAATATTCTGTTTGACTGAATCGATAAGAGCAAAATAACAGGTTGTAATTAGCCAATGCTTTGCCATGTTGTGAAATGCTTCTGGGTATTGTTTGTTCTATTTTTGATTGTTTGTCAATGTGTGTGTGTGTGTGAGTGTGCGCATTATGGCTGCAACTACAACTCAACTAAATGATTATTAATCAGTTACTAAATAAACATCTAGTAGGTGTTTGTATTTATGAATTATTATTATTATTATTAACTGTATTATTTATAAATAATATGTGATACATCGATTCTTCATATGAATATATTTTGGTGTCTTTGCTCCTCTGTGGTAGTAAACTGAATATATTTGGTTTGTAAAAATCCAGACATTTGAGGACTTAATTTTTGAGGTCTGAGAGACAGTCATTTTATGGATAAAATAATTGTACTATTGGATGATTACAGAAATAATCCTTAATTGCAGTCCTGGTGTACACACCTGGTTGCTTGTCTGTGCTGACTGCCAAGTTGCTGTGATCAATCTCCCTTCTGGGTGGCCACTAACTTGGACGAGAGCATATGGATGGGAGGATGAGTGAGACTGAGGAAGGTGCTCCTTTGGAGGAGCAGAGTGGATGTGATGAGATGGCTTAGGGGGGAGGGGAGGGTCGGACAGGGTGGATGTATGTGACAGTGCCAGTAAAAGAGGAGGAGGAAGAGGGGGGGCAGAGATGAGGGTTTGTGATGTGACAGATATGATTAGAGGCAGGTTTGTGGGAGAGAAGTACATTCCAGCAGGGGAAATGGCTCAGCTTGATACCTTGGTTTCTGGTTCAATAATAAAAGGATGAATGACAAATGGCAACCAGTTCCTGTCTCCCTTTTGGGACAAAATCAGTTTTCATTTGTTTGTGTGGAGAACATGTTTTATGACATTACGAAAAATAATATATAAAAAGAAAATCTCCACATTTTGCTTAAGTTGGAGAAAACAGAGTAAAACAAAGTAATACAAATTGTATTTATACCTAGAAAACATACACACAATACTGAGGTATTATAATGTGTAAAGGTTTACACATAAAACTGTTGTGTATGTGTCTTGGCCATAAGTGAATCATTACTTGTAAGAATACCTCACTGAAAATTAGTGAGAAAATGACTTCATAGTCATATGTCAAGAATACATTCGGTTTTCACACATGCCGAGATTGTGCAGGAAGCAGAGCTGACCAGTAACAGCAGTGTGAAGCTGGCCATTAATGTCCTGATTCATCCTTTGTTGAGGGTTTATGTTTGAATGTTTTAGTTGCCATTACTCTGCCTCAAGTGCTACAGCACAATCTGCAATCTCATTAGCTGTTAAAACATGACAGAAAGCATCTGAAGTATCATTCCCAGCAATGGCTATGAGCATTTTTGTAATTACAAATGGGTGAATGAATGAAACCAAGCCAAGTTTGTACTCCACATTGCATTTCAAAAGTCACAAGATATTGTATATATATATAAGCTTGATTATTTGCCTTTGATGACTGTTTCCACATAATTATGGAGTCAGTTCATTCAGTGGAATAAGAACAAGACAAAAGATTCCCTTAGAGTCATTATGTCCACCTGAAAGCTGTATCTTAGTTTCTGCATCACAACACCAGCTCAGAAAAATCAGAGATATTAATTTTTTACTCTGCCAAACAGTCACAGCAGCAGATAACTGTAGACATACACCCACAACAAACACAACAATGTTGTGTTCATCTGAGGACATCAATAGAAGAAGAAGTCGAGCAACTACAGGAGCAGCCTCAATATCTAAGCAAGTGGGGAAAAAAAGACCAGAGAGAAGTAGAAGTGCAGAATTGATACTTTTGTGTAGTGGGCTGTGGTGGAGATGATGGTTCCTGTCCCAGTGTTTGTACGTGTCCAATAGAAAGGTCTTTGTTCAGTCTTGGGGTCTGTGAAACAAAGAACCTAATTGTCAATAATTGTATGTGTTGAATGAATGGTTTTATATAGTGCCATACATTTCTGCTTGATTATACTTAGATTTAAGATTAATTGCTGTCTACCAAGCAATTGAATTTTAGAGTAATTTCACCAGTACTGTACTGTTAAAGTTCACGCAACAACTACTGTACCACCAGAACGAAGCACAACACTGCAGTGGGTCAACTTCTTGCTTAAGGGCACCTAGTCAGGGACAGCTTTATGTCACCATAATTATTCGTGATCATCTGGTCAGGCCACTACTTGCACAGGATGCTGCTGTCCATCGAAAGGCTTGGTTTAACATCTGCCTTTTGGTCTTCATCTGAAATTTAGATCGGACACAACAAGTGCTGCACTCATTCATATTAAATGATGTTATAGTATTTTAAAAAGGATTATTCTCATTGCCTGGTGGCTAAATGTCACAGAACATAGCAGAGCAGAGAAATCAAACACAGAAATATTCTCCTTGGTTTATTGACACCACTTTTTCACATCTAGTATCAATACCTTGAGTATCTACTGGTATTGGCTTATCTATTTATTGAGCAGTTAAAAGCAGAAATTAGGGATCGTAATATTGATCGGTTTCATGGCTGCAAATCTCATGATAAATCAGTGTGTCCATGATTTTTGTGTTAAATGTCAGATTATTAAGAATTGATTTTTTTTGTTCCTGGGTGAAAAACAGTGGTTGGCTACAAACTTCTTTGGCCCGTTTCACATCACATTCACAAGTTTTTTTTGCTTATCTCTTGTGTTTGTGCAATGTATTTACATTTCAGCATATTGCCTTGTATTGAACTGTTGTTGTTGTCGTCTTTGAAAACATTTATATTACAATAATTAATTGCAGAATATATAGATGGGTTTGAAAGGCTTATGCACACACACACATGCAAACACTTGTACACTGCTCATGCAGTGGTAACATTACATTACATTACATTACATGTCATTTAGCAGACGCTAAAAGCGACTTACAATGGAATTGAGTACAGTCAGCGAGGGGTGGAATCGAACTTGCGACTATTGCGACCATGATGTTTTTCGCACATAGGGTACCGGTCTTAACCACTGAGCCACTCCACCCTTAATTCTCACGACACCTACCTGCTGTAGGTGAACTTTGTTTTTGAGCAATCAGTTCTTTACAGTGTCAAACTCTGAGCCATTGCAGTGGACAGAGAGCAGTGCTGGTACTGTAGTGCAGAAAGCAGCATCACACCACGAACCCATCATGACACTGTTATAACCGTGAGAATCAAAGACCTGATTAGGAATGATGGTTAGAGTGGGAACAAAGAAGAACAGTTTGAGTGATCGAGTGCGTGCGCGGGTGGTTGTTGACAGCAGACGGCCAAGACAGAAATTAAGAATATAATGTTGCCCACAGTGATAAAAATCTCAGCACATGACAAAGCAATTACACTTGAGCACTACCAGTGCAAATAACCCTTTTACATAATTTACATAATTCAGATGTCTGATTACATCCAATCATTTAATTAATTAACAAACCCTTTCAACGCATTTTTTGTTCCACCTTGAGCTTATATGTATTTCTGTGGTAATACTTGTAATGGATTAGGGCTGGGCAAAAACATTTATTTGAGCAAAGTCATTCATTGCAGACAATATTATGACTACATTGGTTTTTCTATGTGAGTTGGTGGGTGTGAGCATCTATCAGCTATAGTAAATCTGTTTTTATTTGTCAGAGCAGATGGTGAAGCTCTCTGTCACTGAGCCATGTTTTTTTCACTTGCGTCCCTCTCCCCTTCGTCCTCCTTTTGGAAGAGGACAGGAGAGCAGGCTAATGACCTTTGGCAGGGCCTGCCAAGAGCATGCCATCCTCAGGTGAAGCCAGGTGGTTCAGGCAGGTTGCCTCCATGTCTCCATGCTGCCTCAGCTACAAATAAATATGGCCCCTATTTTAACTATTTTAAAGAAGAAATTAGAGATGGAGTAGAACTAACTGCTGCGTATCTGGCATGACTTCTGGGAGGAGCAAGGCGATGGTTCTTTGTGAGAAGATTAAAGCAGCAAAATGAAGAGACTGTCTTTGCTTTGATAACAAACCAAAAAAGAACAGACATGCTCAGACACAGGCATGGTTGCTGTTTTGAATAAGGAGATGTCTGGTCTGTGATCACACAGTGGACTGTGGTAATCATCTCCTGTGAAGTCCAATATCACAGCCTAATTTACAGAAAAGACAGAATTGAGCTGACGAAGAAAAAGACTAAAATGTTAAGGCATTTTATGTTGTAAGCAAGATAATGATTCACAGAAAACTTGGACAAATCACAGCACTTAAATATTTAATCACGTATTGATCTGTTTATTTTTCAATAACGTAAACATGTTTGATGTTCATGGAGCAATGACACCCAACGGCTAGGATGGTGATATATACAGTATCTGCTATGCTCTGCTGGCACCTATAGCTCCCTCTCACACATATACAAGTGCCTGTCAACTCTCTGCAAACAGTCTGCTCATTAACTCACTGCCAGCTGTACTCATATTATTGTACAATATGTAGAGACATAGATAATTCTGTTGTGGGGTCGGCCTGTCCATCGCCATTGCTTGTAAACATGAATTAGAACATTTGTCAGTAGATCAATAAACCAAGTGGTTTGTTACATGAATAGCATTCCCGTTAAAGGTCCAATATCTAGAATTTTGTAGGGAGCAATTATTCATGTTTGTTTTCTGACTTGAACTCATGGTTATGTCCATATTTAGTGGGGCATTGTCTGCATGAGACGCATTCAACACAGGAGGAGAATCTCCAGAGGATTCAGGTTAGGGGTGGCATCTGGCTTGAGCATGCAGGAAACAGCTCACTCACCTGTTCAATCACTGTTGATCCTACGAGGTTTCTCCATCTGTGTTCTCACATCAGCTGAAGAATCTCTGTAGCATCGCAGACATTTGTGCTCACACATACTTGGGCTGGGCATCGCTACTGATTTTCTGAATCGATTTCATTTCATATGTATATACTGTATAATATAATATATTTCCATGACCATGGTAGTCTTGTGAAATTTGTGTATAGCACACAGAGAAAAGCATATATTAAAAGCTTGAGCAGAGGATTTTGCAACAATATTGGTTTGGACATATGAATTGCAAAATCATATGTCCAAGAAGAGATGAGAAATACGTTTTAAGTACAAGAAGGATGCAGAAGTTTAATGGCTGGGAGGAGGTAGAAAAGAGAGAGTGGTTGATGTTGGAGAATTAATTGTGAGCAGGCTTCAGGGGTGAAAGACAAGGATCAGAAGCTTTTCCCAGAGTTGCCTGTCAGACACTGGCTGTCAGTGGTTTCAGTTCAGTGACCATATATATACAGTGTGTGTATGTATATATATATATATATCCCCCCCTTTATTTCCCTCACTTGCATTCATACGTAATCTCCTTTCTCTTTGGTTTTCTCCTTCTTGCTCTCCTTGTATTCAAGTACTCAAATTACTCACTGCTGTACTGGAGTACAGCTATTTTCAGGTCATTGCTTTCCCCATTGTCCAGGTTAACGTCACAATAAACTGCTGTGTGCCTGTGTGTTTGCCTGTTAGCGAGTGAGAGAAATGCTGTTTTTGCAATGTAACCAGTTCTTTGTTAGAAGACAGATTTTTCAAATATGTTCAACCATCTTTTAGTTACTGTTGACTCACACTTGTATTGTTGTTTTTCCTCCTTTCTTCGTAGGCCCTCCACCAGTTGTACTATGATCCCAATATAGAAAACAAGAATCTGGCCCAAAAATGGCTAATGCAGGCTCAGGTCTCGCCTCAGGCCTGGCAGTTTTGCTGGGTCCTGCTGAGCCCAGATAAGGTACAGTGAATGTAAACACACAGACACCCATATCTGTGTGCTTCATTGTGATTTGAGTCCTTTAACATTGAGCACCTGCTTATGTCCAATACTTACACCTCCACTATTTAATAATCTTTATTGTTCTTTATCCACATACAATGTCATAATACACAAATCAATCAGTTATTTAAAAAATAAATAAATCAGTGTTTCCCAAAACTATCTTCAAAGTCAAAGAATTCAAAAAGTATTCACATTACACTCACAAATCTGAGAATTTGTTTCTAAAGGGTTTAGTAACTGAGCACTGATTCATTGATTTCTGCAGCCCTTGTGTGAATGAAGGTTTTCTGAGTGTAACACACTGCCTCAGCTTTATTTTGTTAAAGATTAAATTCTATTTGTTCTTGTGCTTATAAGTAACATTTTCTGTTTGCCCACACTTTTCTGTATATATATTGAAAAACATTTTGTAGTATTTGCATTCCTTCTGTTCATCTCTCACAGGTGCCAGAAATCCAGTATTTTGGTGCTAGTGCACTTCACACCAAGATCTCTCGTTATTGGTCAGACATACCCTCAGACCAGTATGAGTCTCTGAAGACCCAGCTGTTCTCCCAGATTGCCTGCTTCTCCTCTGGCTCCAAGATGGTGCTCACTCGCCTGTGTGTGGCCCTGGCCTCTCTGGCACTCAACACAATGCCGGAGTCCTGGCCGGGTGCAGTAGCAGAGATGGTGCGGGTGTTCCAGGAGGAGGGGTGTGGGGTGGATGGGCGGGCACGTTGCCTGGCGCTGCTGGAGCTTCTCACTGTCCTGCCTGAAGAGTTCCAGACCAGCCGCCTGCCACAGTACAGAAAGGGACTGGTATGTCTACAGGGAACTGCTTCTCCCAGACCTTTTTTTTTTTTTTAACCTGAATTTTTTAAATTTGCTAAACTTAGCATTTTGTGACCTTAGTCAGCCACGTCTTGAGGTTCAAAAATGGCTGAGACTGAGAAATTAGCAGCAAATACTTGTAGTTTATTCTTGTTTCCTGATTATGATTATCTGTGTATATTTTGATATTCTCACAGTATATATTGTGATTTCAGTGTCTAACCTGTCATGTGTCTGTGTTGAGCATTTGTGTTGGGTTGCTGCTTCAGGTCCATAAATATATTATATAAAGAAAATAATAATAATAATAATAATTTAACCAGTTTTAATTTTATTGGAAGACTTTTGTTAATAAATTATATTTTGTCTAATTTATTAATATCATGGTAGATCAGTGGAGTTGTCTTTCTACTTGAAGGCTGTGAGTTCAATCCCTGGCTCTGCAAGTCTACATGACAAAGTTTCCTTAGCAAGAGCATTCCTGACATGTGAATGGATATAAAAAAAATATGTGATACAAAATGGGCTCTATAAATAGATACCACTATTTTATATACTACTCCCATAAGTATCTTTGTTTCAGTATCTAATAATGCATTACATTCATTCATTCTTACAATACTCTGTGTTGTTTAGGCTCTTTTGGTTCCTACAGTAGCTAAAACAGACAAATCAGACAAAGTTTCTTTATGCAAACAAAGAAAAAGAACACCTGGAGTAGTCCTCTGTTTTGTTTTTTTACACTAGGCAGTTTCACTATTAGATGTCACTTATTCTGACACCCTATATCCTTAAATTAACTCAAACTCAAACATTTTGTTGATAAAAAAAAACATTTTACATTAGAGTACAGTAATAACATGGTAACAGTTTGGATACAGTATGGTAATAAGTTTGTAATAGGGTAGTAATATTAAAGCAATAACATCTTGTAATAATACAGTAATACAAATGTATATCAAAGTAATATACAGGTAATAGCCTTGTAATAACTATAGGCTACCATCAGTGTAATACCTTTACTTTTTTTGTTATTATTATTATTTTATTACCAAACTATTATTATAGAAATGAGCTTTTATTACCATAATAGTATTTTCCTTTTACTTAATTATTACCATACTGTTACCATGGTAGTACTGTCTCCAAAGTTTGGAAAGATAAATTCTCAAAAGAAAGATCTAAAGAAAAAATACATATTGATCTGATTAAAAATAAAGGCTCAGTGGCACCAGCATCAAACACTTGATACCTAGGTCTCCTCTTCAGACAGACGGACAGTGTATCATGTGAAAAAGACTGCAGTCCAATCCATGTTGTCATCCTCTCTCTAGGTTCGGGGCGCCTTGGGCCAAGAGTGGGGGTCAGTGTGTCCCTTACTGCAGCAACTGCTGAGGCGGACAGACAGTCCCGGGGCAGTGAAAGCTCGTGTGCTGCGCTGCCTGTCTTCCTGGGTGCTGCTGGATGTTCCCCTCAGCGAGAGTGAAGCCCTGGTGCATGACTGCTTCGCTGCACTGCCTGACCCTGAGCTCTTCGACACAGCAGTTGAGGCAATAGTCAATGCCATCTCACAGCCCGACTCCCAAAGGTGTGTGCTGTCATGGAAATTGCATGAAATAACATCAAGTATAAACACACAAATCACTGTATTGCTTTTACTGCACACATTTGTGTCACTGGGTCCTCATAGTGGCATCCACCAAAGTAAAAGGCACAAGAAAGTAATATTAATAATAATATGACATGTAGAAGTTACATTCAGGAGATGACAGAGAGGGAGAAGACGGTTTAAAAAAAAGTTACATTAGCTAACAGCAGGAAACAGACAGGTTAGGCATTGGAGGATGGTTTGGGAGGGATGGAGAGAAGGAAGGAGGAATTGATACAGGGCAAGTTGACAGCCAGAGGGAAGAGCGCAGCATTTCTCGGTTGGCTGGTGTTGCTATGGTAACAGAGCCGGGGAGAGATGTCATCATGCCCTGGCTGATTCAGACATGGCAGGCACCCATTACTCCTCCTCTCGAGAAAAGGGTAGAAAGAGAAAGAGAGGGCGGGGGGTGGCGGGACGATGCAAAGAGAGAAAGTGTGAGAATAAAAGACTACATCCTCCATACCTCTGCACAGCTGCTGACAAGTGATTTTAAACACTGATGTCATGTCAAACAAGCAGGTGGTGGGAAGACGATTAATAGATGCTGGAGTTACAGGTAGAACCTTCTCAACCTCAGCAAGTGTTGCTGAGCTAATAGGACACACTACATTAGTTAGAGATGGGGCTCTGGTTTCTTTCTTTTTCATTTTCTGTTTCTATTTATTTTTTTGTATCACTTGTGTAGAACTGATCACAGGTCTCCATCATGTGCATGTTTCCCAGTGTGTGTGTTTGTCAGATCCTCCCAAACGTCTCTACTGCCTGATTAGTGGCGTCTCCTGAGACGCACTTGGCCTCTGTTTGTTAGTGCACTGTGTGATTCATGGACTTGCGTGCGAGTAGATATCGTACGTTTGATTTGTTTTGCTTCTAGGTGATAAAAGTTAAATAAATAAATAAATCCCTAAGAAGACAGAGTTTTAAATTATCTTTGCATGAAGTTGTGCTCACATTTGCAGCTTTTTTAGAGAGGAGAGGAGTATGAAGGTCTCCTATTAGGGAGAGAGGAGTGAAATGGGAGCAAATGCTGAAGGATTTTGATGGGGGCTTGGAACTAATAGCTTGAGCAGCAGGGCTGGGTATTGCTGCTGGTCACCTTAATCAATGTTCCAATTCACAAGCTCCTGATTTGAGTCCATCCATCTTCTACTGCTGTATCACAGCTTTTTATAAAGGGCGAAAGGGCGGGGTAGGTCAGGTCGCCAGACAGTCCTTCACATGGCTACAAATATCGCTTTTCCATTACATAGTCCTGGCACGACACGCCTCGCCTCGGCACGGCTTTGCCATTAGTGATAGTACCAGATACTTTTTTACCAGTACCTGCTCCAGACTGCCAGCCACTGATTGGTCAGAGTGCCGTCATAGGAAGAGGCATGAGCGCAACATCGGACACAAGAATCAAACCGAACAATGGCCAACTGTAGATTAGTTAAAATGACTAAAAATCATCAAGATGTGTGTTAATATCCAATATTTAACAAGGAAATGTTTAAAATCTCAATATTTAACAGAGGAGTCTGGTGTAATTAGCGACAGCACTGCTGAAAGCTGGTGATTGCGAGCAGCGAGCCGCATCACAACCCCTGCAGCTGTATTTCAGTTCAGTGACTGTGTCAGATGGAGTCTGTGCTCTGGTCATGCAGGAAGTCCTGAATGTTTCTGTCAACAAATATTTTTTAATTAACGGAGTGCACTGAAAACGACTGCTTTACAAGTCACTAGTTTGTGTGTGTCACGTGTAAAACGATGTCACTGCAGCTTTATGCAGCCGAGCAGACAAATGTTTGACTCTAACCTGGCGCTTTATTAAAAATATTAGATTAGATTAGAATATTACATTTGACTATAAAGTAGTTACACTGATTCACTTTATATTTAATATGACCACACAGTACAACTCAACAGTCACAGGTGATTTTTCAAACTCAAATGTTAAAAACCTGTTCAAGTTCAAAATATTGAGCTTAGAAATGCATCAGACATTTTAATGTAATTAACACGTTGTCCAACAGAGGGTGCTGTGAGCACAGCTTGGCCTGCATCCATGCCCTCTTTGCTCAACAGACTTGGACAATAGTGGTGTTATGTTTGGAGGTGACAGTGGTGGACACACAAACAAAACTGTTCTCAACAATCACAACACCAAAGCATCTGAAAAACTGGAAGCATTTGTGGTTCTACACCATAGATGGTTAAGTAATTAACAAATCTGCAGACTCCGCTGTTAGCTTAGTTGTTAGCTTCACCTGAGCTAACAGTTTGTGATCACGCGAGACTATCACAGTCAAGTCTTACATGATTGCGATAGTCTTATGAGATTAGTGTAAGTAATGGAATGATGTTTAAAGAGCAATCTCTGGATTTTATTTTGGATCTTCAAAATAAAATTTAATATGAATTAGAAAAAACTTTTTTTAACCCAGCTCTAGTGAGCAGCACTTTATTTCTTCCCTTGTCCAGCTGTCTTGCTCCATTATCGCTCACAACATCTAAAGCACAGGAAGAGGAACTGGTTTTTACAGTAAACATCATCAATTTCTAGATGTATTTGCCCCACTCAGCCACATTATTAACTGATAAAAATGTGATTTACTTTTGTAATTGTGAGCAGTAGAGCTTTGATTTATTCTGCTCCTCGTGACTCTTTTTTTTTTGCTCTTTCCCTGTCAGTCCTGCAGACAGATACACTCACATACACATACTTCCACACACATCGACAGTGGGCACATCTGTACAGTCAGTGTGTGTGTGTGTGTGTGTTGTTAGTGATTTGGCGTGGAAAACAAACAGTAATCTCTGGAGTTGTCTGCAGGGTGTGAGGTTTAGTCCATGTCTTAGAGCGCTACTTCCTTTTTCAAAAGTCATATCTCACCTTTTGTATTTCCTGCTTTGTTGTTTATATATTTACTCTCTTTTCTTTGGACTCAGCCTTTCCCCTTTCTCTTCTTCTGCCATTATTACTAATCCATCCTCCCTTTCTCTTGTTCTCTCCCTCTGTTTAAACACATTACAATCAACTCATTTGGGGGGATGCTATTGGTCCAGCTGCATCCTGTTGCCAGGCAACCCATTTCCCCTGTCTCAGAGTGTTGCAGTAATTGCAGAGGGTATTCGAGGGGGGGAGGGGGGAGGGAAGAAAGGAGGAGGAGGCAGGATGGAGGGAGAACATGTACAACAGCAGGACAAGGGAGTAAAAGAGGTTAGAAAGGAGGAGACTGCAGTCTGAACACCCAGAATGTCACCTTTTATGAGGTCAATGGAGGAACACGTACACATCTTTGCTCTGCTTTTAATCACATCCACTACAACACAGAATCCTCTTTTCCAGAGCTAAGAGTGCATGACCTGCATCTGCAAAACATCTTGTTAAAAATGAATGAGCCACTGAGTGCAGGAGAGCAGTCTTTCATTGAACACACACTCACACATGCTCACTCTGTGTTATAGTAAGGGCAGTCAGTGTCTGTGCAGCTCCCCCATAGTCACTCCCTCAACAGGACACAGAGGATGTAGGCCAGCACAGACACAGGTCCAGGATTATTAGATGGAGGGCAGACACATCTCAACAGGGTGGAGCTCTCTCCTGAGAAGGCTGAATCAGCATGGACTGCTGAGCAGGAGGACTGGGCTTCATAAGGCAGTGCCATAAATCCAGCTTCCCTGCTCAAAAGAGGACCTGAGGGAAATTAGAGTAATAAATGCTTCCCAGTTCTGTGGGAAGAGATGCATTTAACCTACAGAGCAGAGGATGCACATCTGCGTCATTATTTCTAGCCTCTTTTTTTAGCTGCCACTGTTTAATAAGGGATTATATTAATGCTGAAAAAATTGAGAGGAATACAACAGAGGAATAGAACCATTGAATAATCGAATGTTCTTTTTTTTCTGCAATGTTGGTTTCAGTGTAGTTGAGGTTTTTTTCATTGGGTCTCATGATTTATTAATAAATTGAAGAAATAGATGAATGAAGTGACTAAAATAATAAAATTCACTGCAGATGAAAGACGTATTGTATCTCTTTTACACTAAAATCAGCAGGCGTATGTTTTTGTTCATTGTGTCTTGTACAACATCATGCACAGACACGCTGTAAAAGCACCTCAGAGGGCAGTCAAATGTTACACTTTAATATTTGGTTGTACTTGAATATTTTTTTATTTCCTCTTTCAAACTGAACAAAATTAGGAGATATTATTCTAAACAATTATATATGTTATGTCATGCTTGAAAATATGGAAACTCTGTGACTAGACATCCAAAATAAAGTCGAAGAAATAAAATGAGTGTGCTCACTGCCGATGGGTTCTGTAGCAGATAAAAACCTGTGTCTATTACCTGGAATGAAAGCCAATTATATTGTTTCCCATTGCAGACAAATGGTAGACGTTAGCAGGTGTTTGTGTTTTTTGGGTAAAGAGGCTTTGCAGTAGTTTCCCTGGTTTATTTTGTCCAATCCAACCTTGCCATGTCATTGATGAATATTCATCAATGTGGACTTGCGTCATTATTGATGTTCTCATAGAAGATAAAGCACCACTTCCATACCACAAAATCCCCTGGGACTTACACACACATACTGTTTACAATTCGCATCACTCACATATGCACACAGTGTCCTCTGTGACTTTCAGGCGCACATGCTCGTGCGACCTTCATCTCCAAATGTCATCCCTTCACTGGGCGTCATTAAGGGTGAAAAGAGGATGTTGTCATATGACTAGATCTGAGCCTGCTTTGAAGGGTGTGAACTCTTGTGTGTGTTTTAGCTGGAGCTAATAAAGATGGCTGAGACAGCAGGAGGAAGACAGAATAACATCTGACAGCAGTGCAGCTTTGAGCAGCAGCTCTGAATAGATTTTCTGGTTCCCCAGAAGATGTGTGGATTTTTAGGGGTGGGTGTGCTGGATCAGAGGTTAGACTGACACAGACTGTGATTTGATGTGAAATGAACACCTATTGTCTTGAGAGGGAGCAATAAATACATCAACATAGCTATGAGCAGTGTGAGTCAGATTTATGTTTACCAGTCGAGGCTCACCGGTTGTGCCTGTGATGTTCTTCCCCTCTCTACTGTGACTGCTCTCAACACATTTTCTTCAGATGAACTGAACTCTAAACTGTCAGTTGTGGTGTTTTTCTGTCTGTGCATTTGTGGGTCTTTAGATATGTGAACACTTTGCTGAAACTGGTGCCTCAAGTGCTGGCCCTCCAGGAGCAGCTCAGAGAGGCTGTTCAGAATGGAGACATGGAGACCTGTCATGGTATCTGCCGGATCGCTGTTACACTAGGGGAGAACCACTCCAGGTGAGTGCACATAATTTTCATCCAGGCTGAACAATTTTGTAAAAATCTAATTGTAATTTTTCTTACATGTGTTGCCATTTGATTTGTAATTATAACAAAGTCCATAAAAAAAAGAGTTCTAATGCTCCATTTTATGGAGCATTAGAACTTCCGATAACAATAGAAAATAAAGTTTTCTATAATTTTTCTAAGGAAATGTAAATTGCTTCCAATATGCATGAATTTGTTTCTGCACAAAACACTGTTCAATCAAAAGAGAAAACTTATCAAAAGATGTCTTTGTTTTATAAAGTAATTATAAAAAGGACAATAATTCACACTCACACCTAAAGTCAATTTAGAGTGTCCAATTTGCTTTTAGTTATAATTAAGCCCTCATTTTCAAATCAATTATTGATCAGTCTTTGGTGGGATTCTTATATTCTTAATTTCAGATATATTTAAAGGAGTGATTATAAAATGTGTTTTACCCAATCCAGTAACAAGACACTGATCTTAGCCACTCCTTAAAATCGCTCTCAACAAAATGACCCAACAACAACCATCTCTGTTTGCAGACTTCAGACCTTAATCCACCAATTGCATTGAACGACTGTTTCTTTTCTCTCACTTTCACGCAGGACTCTGTTGGAGCAGGTGGATCACTGGCAAAGCTTCCTGGCTTTAGTCAACATGATCATGTTTTGTACAGGAATTCCTGGCCACTACCCAGTCAACGAAACCACAAGCTCCCTGACACTTACCTTCTGGTACACACTTCAAGTAAGAAATGTTTAAAATCAAGATTTCCCTCTAGCTTAATATCAAGGTATTATTGTGGTAGTTGGACAAAAAAAAAATCACTGCACTTTTTCCATCTGACACATTTTTCTAGGCTCAAAATAAGCTTTGCTCATTGTGATACGATGAGGTCCATTAGGCTTGAATCAGTCATCTTGTCACAGTTTAAAAGCTCATGAATATAAAAACAGAGCTAAATATACATGGTCATTATAATTTATGCATTTTTTGGTATAAAAATAATTCTGGCATTTGTCTTTCTTTTAAAAGTAATAAAATGCAGCTGCATATCTGAAAAGATCTACTGTTATGCACCATAAACACCTTCTTGTTTAATGTGAGCTGTTTGATGTTGTCTATGTACAGTGCCTTGAGATAATGTATGTTATGATTTGGCGCTATACAAATAAAATTTAATTGAATTGAATTGAATTGGTAATGTGAAGATAAAGATGTTTTAATGATTCTAGTGGTGTTGCTTTTAAAAAAGTGTGTAGTTACAAGCCTTGTTTGGGAAACATAACCGATGCCAAGAGTAAGACTGTTCTCTTCTTCTCGTCGCTTATATCTCCCTCCTCAGGATGAAATCATGTCGTTTGAGTCAGATAAGCAGGCAGTTTATCTGCAGGTCTACAGGCCAGTGTATTTCCAGTTGGTGGACGTTTTGCTACACAAAGCCCAGTTTCCATCTGACCAAGAGTATGCATCCTGGTCCTCAGATGAGAAAGAGCAGTTCAGAATTTACAGGTATGTGTATTTCTGTGTGCATTTGTCAGGTATATTCCTGTTGTGTACATCACTTTTTCTGCTGCACACTGTTGCGTGCATGATTCAATGAGTGTTTCAGAAATGACTCACTGACAGGATGATAGGTCAGAAAATGAGTGTGTATTTTCTGCAATACAATCTCACTGGACTGATGCCTAGAGGGCATAATATCTGTGGCATATTGATGCACATTTAATTTTTCTCGATTGTGTGACCCTTGAAATCTCTGTTTGCACTTCTGTCGTTCAGGGTGGATATCTCAGACACACTCATGTATGTGTATGAGATGCTTGGAGCAGAGCTGCTGAGTAACCTGTATGATAAACTGGGGCGACTGTTGACAAATGCAGAGCAGCCCACGTCATGGCAGGTGGGTGAGAAGCACAGAAGATTCACAGAATCCAGCACTAAAAAAAACCACACACACAAAAAACAACAGTTTTATGAATGAAGCTTTTGAGGAGCATTGGAGAGCATTTTTCACATTATCATACAGACTGTATGTTTTCAGTCCTCATACAAAATCCAGTTTCTATTATCTTAGCATTTTTCCATGCTAATTGTAGATACTTCTCACTTGTGATAGTTGTTATTATAACAGCTTTTCTTAATTGTTTGCACTGTACACTAACAGCACTCTCCTCCTCCAGCACACAGAAGCTTTGTTGTATGGCTTCCAGTCCATAGCAGAGACGATAGATGTGAACTACTCTGACGTCATCCCAGGCCTAATAGGACTCATTCCCAGAATCAACATCAACAACGTCCAGTTAGCAGACACAGTGATGTTTACAATAGGTAAGACAAATACTGGTTGTCCTAACAGATGAAGTGCAATTTACAAGAAAAGTGTAGAAAAGTGGCACCTAGGGTCGGCACAGAGAACCGTCGCCTCAAAGAAGGAAGATTTGTGCTTTGAACCTGATGGCCAGCTACGGCTGGTGTTTCCTATTACAGGTACTGTCAGCAATGTCATTTGGCTTACGGAAGGAAAAGCCCTTCAACTAAAGGCTTACCTAATAAAATATACTCTTTCTTCAGTAGGCAGCAGTGGGTTAACAACTTCTGAATGTCATAATGTAAAATAGCTAATTATCTCAATTAACTTTGTTGCTGGAGCTGCGAGTGAGTGGTTTACAGCCAGAAAGTGAACATATTTTTATATCACAGACTGAAGCAGATGAGGGGCTGAAATCTGTTTTCCCTTCTGTCCATGTTGTCAGTGAGAGCAAGCGGTGAATCACGAAAACGGCAGCATACTATACTGTTATAGTTACGTTAGAATTACCTTTATCTTGAGTATTTTACTGACAGCAGCTTGACAGGGGTGGGCTGTTGCAGAATTGTAATGAACCAATTTACATTTCTCGTAACAACATGTAAGGTCTTTGCCCTCATTTCACTCTCTGTCAGTTGAAATGAAGGTAAAATTGACAGTGTTTGAGTCCAGTGACACACAGCTGGTTTCTCAGTCAGTATCTGAACTGTTCTCCCTTTAGGTGCTCTGGCTGAATGGCTGGCAGATCACCCGGTGATGCTCAGCAGCGTTTTGCCGTTGGTTCTTCAGGCTTTAGGGAACCCAGACCTCTCTGTGTCCTCTGTCTCTACACTGAAGAAAATTTGTCGAGAATGCAAATATGACCTGCCACCTTACGCAACCAACATAGTAGCTGTCTCTCAGGTATGTCTGTGTTATTTAAAAAAATATGCATGATGAATACATGTTTTTATAATGGTTTTATAATGGTTATAATGGTGGCCGGGAGAACACACTCACTATCAGTTTTACTGCACATGCACAATTAAATACAGAAATGTGCTGCAAATGCATGTCATAATGACGACAATGGCAGTGATTCCAGTGTACAAAAAATTGTGATGTAGCATGTTTGTTTGCTGTACCTAATTAAAGTGTATTTGTGTATGTGCAATATGCCAGTGTCACATTAAGTGCCTTTTTGCACTTTTACTTGATTTGTTGAGCTCTCCTGGCCACCATACAATAATACTGTAGCTTAACAGTTTATTTGCTCCTTTTCTATAGAAACAGCTTTTAGTCTTTGAAATCTGTTTTTCTTGTACGTTCTAAATAATGGACCTATCACTCAAATCTTCTTTTTCTCTAAAGGAGGTGCTTATAAAGCAAATCCACAAGGTCAGTGTTTGTCTTCTCACATTCATTCTCTGTCTGTTTTGACACTTATTTAATAACAAATGCAGAAGAAAATGATGTAACTAGTTTGTAGCCTGACAAATTATGTATAGACTCTCATGGTTAAACTGAAACAAAATCTGCTTGCCTCTCCCTGCAGACGAGTCAGTGCATGTGGCTGATGCAGGCTCTGGGCTTTCTGCTCTCCGCTCTCCCCGTCGAAGACATCTTAAGAAACCTTCACTCTCTCATCACGCCATACATTCAGCAGCTGGAGAAGCTAGCGGATGAGACGGTATGTGCACAAACCAATGTGTGACCGTAAATTTATACCAACAAAGAGCACAGGGGGACTCTGGCCAATAGAAACGTGTTTCTGTGTGGTGTCACTGCAGTGGAACATTTCTCTGTGGGACCAGATTGGATCCGACTCCACTCCATGGGCTTGTGACTCACTTTCTGCCCCTCATGCAAACACACAGCACAGCAAGACAAATGAATCGTTGAGATAATGAAAAAGTGCCCACACACACACACGCACACACTAAATAGTTGTGCCTGTTAAAATGTCAGATCTAATGGAGCCTGGAGCTTGTTTGTCACAGTCGATAGTTTAAATGTGGATCTAAACGTGTCTAAAAATAAACTGATATTTATTGAAGTTGGAGAATTTCTCCCGATCGCTTGTTCTGTACTCCATGAAGACCTCGGATGTTGTTTCATATGGAGCTTTTCATATCTCTGTCAGTATCTGTTCTCTACTCTCTTCCATTCTTTACTGTCTTCTTCCCTGTCCTCTTGTTTTGTGTCTAGGTTTTTGATGTATCAACATTACATCAGACTAACAAATCATGAGCTTTGTTTAGAGCAGAACAAATAGTGGCACCTAGTGGGGAGACCTTCAGGTTACATGACATCGGGGTGAACGACTGTGATGTCTGACGGGGTTGACGGAAAAAGATGGCGGGGTCGCAGTGTGCCGTTTTAGTAAAAGCATCTTTAATGTGAAGGGAATAGATTTTATATGACAGATGTGGCTGGAAGAGGGTGTGGCAGCCTCTTTGTCCCCTTCACAGTTGTTAAGTTTTGTTTCATCACCATGGAGACAAAGCAATAATTACATATTGCTAGAGAAACCCTAATTAATCATATTACCTTTGGGAGGTGGGAGTGTGTGTGATGAAGCCACTGGTATGAAAATGAGCCATTGTGTTCTGTTTTTCTCTCTTCTTCAACACCTACCCATGTTGTTGTTTCATATTTTTAAGGACAAGTATTAATATATTTTTTTCAATGAATAATGACAATTATTTTTTGCCAGCGAGTTAAAATAATGAATCTTAATTTGTCTGTTTCTTTTTCTTCTTTCAGCCTAATCCCTCTAATAAATTAGCAATCATTCACATACTGGGGCTGTTGTCCAACCTGTTCACTACACTTGACATTAGCAAGCAGGATGATGAGACAGCAGAAGGATCAGCGCCACCTGTCAAAACAGCCCCACCTCCACCAGGACCAAACCCGGTCAGTAACCACACACTGTCATTATTCTCTTCAGTTGGGTTGGGCTATAAGCGGACTATTAGCAAAAGACTTAATCTAGAGCCTTTTTCAGACATGAACTCAAGGCAGTGTTCAGAGAATTCAGTTGGGATATTCTTTATAGTTTGCTGATCATGTGTGACAAATGCAGCAGGAGATTGTCTGTGTGAGGCACGTTCACGACAGCAGGAGAATCTCCAGAGGGCGACGTCTGGCTTGTGAAAGCCAGGTTGCTTGCCCATTTACTCAATGTGGATCCTCCAGTGTTTCTCCTGCCGTGTTCTCACATGAGCTCACTTAAACCAGGAAGTTCTGCTGTCATCTGCATTCACACATACAGCCCCTCTGCACTAACCCTGGAGAATCTTCAGAGTTGGGTGCATGTTTGGAGGCAGTAGAGGTGTCAAAAAAAGAGAAAGATTAATGTAAAATTCATGATTCTTATTCTTATCCTCAAAGATTCTTAATTGATTCAGGTTTTATTTCAAAAGACCTGCGTTTACCTTACAGCATAGTAGAAAACAAAGGTTTCACTTTTATCAATAAAATAGAGCAATTCAAATAATAGACCACAGACATTGCTTATTCTGCTATTAGACATGATCCATGTGTAACATGCTAATATTTAATGCTACTCCTTGTTAATTACCAGTATGTTCTGTTAATTTTATTGAAGTTAAATGAAGTTTGTTTGTGTGTGTGTGTGTGTGTGTGTGTGTCAGGTGGTGGTGGTTTTGCAGCAGGTCTTTGCTCTCATACAGACTGTCCTCAGCAAGTGGCTCAATGACTCGCAAGTTGTAGAGGTTAGTTGTCAATACATGGACCACGTCCAGACTTCTGTAGAACTCAGTCCATGAAAAACACACAGAGATGCTGATGACATTCAAGTGAAACTGATCTCATGTCTCTCTTCAGGCTGTTTGTGCCATCTTTGAGAAGTCTGTGAAGACTCTGCTCCATGACTTTGCTCCTATGGTTTCTCAGCTAAGTGAGATGCTTGGGCAGATGTACAGTACGATTCCCCAGGCTTCGGCCCTCGACCTCACACGACAGGTACGCACGTCTGGATTCTGCGTTGTGTTCATAGATGAAGAGAGATTTTAGAGCTTTGGAAGAAAGAATGCAATATGAACTAATGAGCTATGCACCCATGAATCCAAGGTTAATAAGGAGTTTATAAAGCTAACAGCTTCAGTTCATGACTTGATTTTTAAGCATTCACTTAAATAGATTAGACATATAAACTCATTAAAACTTTAATTAAAATTCAAGTTACGTTTATTTCTATCACTCGGATATAAAATTTGACTCAGGCTTTTTCCCTCACTGATGATAATAATCTAGCCAAACTTGCTAATTGTAATTTTCGTACCAAAGTGAAATAGATAAAATGAATAAACTCAAAGAGCAAGTTTATTAGACCAAGCACCAACCAGTGCAAAGACCATGTTGTAGTGCAAGGAATTTTAGGATGTACATGACAACAGCTTCAGACAGGAAGCTCTGTCAGCAGTATGAGGAGACCAAAAATCATTAATGTTGGCTGTGGGTCTTTGTGTTAAAAATAAGTTAAATCTAAGTATAACTGTAAATCAATTTCCTCTAAGGGTTAATGATTTTTAGTAAATATGCAGATAAGGTTTTTCTGACTGATTGTAGATAATTGGGTTTTTCAGTCGTTTTAGTTCAGTACTCATTGTGTAATAGGTTTAAAATGTAATCACATGTCACCATCAAAGTTTCTACATTGTGTTGTTTTACAAGGATGAGGGCGTAAACATATGAACTGTTTACATTTTTTAATCGGCATAGAAGATATAACGGTCAAAAATATAATGGTTAAATCCCTTTGCCTTTGTCATTTTGCTAATTGCATTGTGTCAATTTGCCATTTTGATTTGAAATGAATTTGTTCACCACTTCACTAGATTTACAGTATTTAACTGAGACAAGTCTGCTCCTATTATAGAGCTTGTTCACTCACTGCACCAGCCTGCAGTGTTAAATGACACGAATAAAACATTGCAGCAGTATAGTCTTGAGTAGAGAATTCTGAATTTTGACCAACTGTACGTGTCTCACAGTGTGTTTAGCCTAATGCCTTGCATGTGAAGCCATTCTCTGATTTCGTGCCATAGTCCATAATAACCTGATGCCATGTGTGCATGCCCACATAGTGAGTGTCTAATTTGATGTCCTGCTGTTTCAGATGGTGCATATATTTGCTAGTGAGACAGACCACTTCCCACCCATCAAAGCTCTGTTTGAGCTGGTTACCTCGGTTACACTGTCCATCTTCCAGCAAGGTAGGGGGTCCAGCAGGGATGAGGCTGTGTTTATTGTTGAAGTCAGTGGTTGAATTCTTCTGATCATATTTGATTTCTTAGGTTCTGAAGTAGTAACTTAATGTTTTCGACTGCAGGGTGAAAAAGAAATATGTATGTGTGTATTATGTGTATGATAGTGAAATATACTCCTATTGTGAATATACTCCCATTGTGACTGCCGAAGTGCTGCAGCGTTTTCAGTTAGTAACTCGGCTCAGTCTGGAGGCCACAAACAGGCAAAGGTTAGAGGTCAATGAACTCTGCTGTCCATTCAACCTTTAAAAGTTTGCCCTTGTTACTCTTTAATGTAGCTGGAAACACAGTGGTCTTGTCTGCTCGGTGTGTTGAGAAGACAAAGTCTCATGATAATTTCATCACTGCCGCAGACTGTTGCTGCTCCTGATCATTGATTAAATCATTTTAAGTCCATTTTGGTTTTACTTTAAACTTGTACAAATGACATGTTGCAATGTTTACTATCTTGATCAGCCGAGTCTTTGTACCAATTATTTATAAATTTTACTTACTTATTTTGTGTTTTTACATGAACAGTGACGTGGATGAATTTACTGTTGCATGAAAATGACTTCCATCCTCATGTGCGTGACTCCAGAGCCAAACTAATGTTCGGATTTTCACCTAACACAAGATGGACATGGAGAAGATGATAAATTTAATTTTAAATTTAAGACGCCTGGCTTATAGTTCTTGTATCAGGAATGTCTGCCTTCCCTGCCCTCTCATCCCCTCCCCTCCTTTCCTTTTGTGTTGTCCCATTTTTCCTCTCTTCCTTTCCTGCTTTGACTGATTAAGTGATGGCTGCTTCTCCTTCTTGCCTCTAAACTCTTTTTTTTTCTGAGCAGGTGCCCTTCATTAGACAGTATCAGTGCAGGATACAGTCACAGCACTAAGCACAGAGGTCTCTTCCTTAGGCTAACCTACATGCTACCCCATTTTCAACTAAAAAAAGAATCATATATCTTGCTTTGGGATTCACCTTCTGTCAACTATCTTGGTATTTTAGAATGCCGCTGTTTCCATTTTAGTTTGTGAACTCAGGCAGCTTTCTAGTCTGGACGGGCAAAAATGTAGTCTATTGTTAATGACGATGCAGTTCCAGCATTTACTACCTGATTGGTTCTTAGTGGCCACAACTTCACAATCAGCTTCAGTTTCACCCTCTCCTCATTGTTGACTCATCTGTGTCAACATTGTTGACAAATCCTTGACCTTGATGTTTTTTTTAGTATTTTTAAACTAAGTAAATGAGTGCACAGGAGAGAATCAGCTCCCTGCTCACACTGGCACACACATGCCTAGTGTTCCTGAATAGTCATACGGTATTCTTTTTTAGGTGTGTCAGTGTAGAAGCAGATTACTGCTGATGTGGAGCTGAAACCCTTGTCTGGAAATGCTGTTTTCAAATAAAAACATAGTGGTATAGATGTAGCCTTATCCAGTCCAGGCCAGTTCCACACAGCTGAAGCCACTGTGTGGTTAGACTGAAGTCCTCTAAATAAGCCCTGTACTCTCTAAAGGAGTTGTGTGTGTCTGTGGATGAGGGATGGAGGAGGGGTATTGAGCAGGAAACTTGTTTGGAGTCTGGGAACAGCTAAAGCTGGGCGCTCACTACAGGCACTTGTTCTGGTTGACTATGAGTTTGTTGTTGGAGACGCTCTAACATCAAACTTAGACCATGTTTGAAAAACAGGAATCTCAATGCAGATTCTTCGGTCCAGAAGCTTCTAACAGAATTGTGTGTTTTAATTGTGCCTAATTTGTAAAGTCTTGTAGTTTGTGTCCAGCATAAGGGAGGTGGTTGTATCAGAATCTCCCTACTAAGTGTGACTCATACCGATGGTTATAGGTTCACCTTTGAAGCAAAGGGGTTCTTATTGACCAGTTCTGAATGAACCCTCGATGATCACCTCTCTCCCTGAGGCACATATTTCAATCTGAAAGGAAATGTGTTTGCTGTTTGATCACAACGATGCCAGCAGCGTCTCAAGGGGGGATGTGAAGGGGGATTCATTTAGGTTTGGTGCCTCTTTCCCTCCAAACTGTAACAGTAACAGAGGTGCCTCCTGGGTTCCCACTCCAAACCCACTTTTGTTTCTTTAGGTTTGTTCTTTTTCTCTCGTTACTTCTTTCTTTGTTTCTCTCCAAACAGACCCATGTCTTTGTCCTCTGCCTGTTTTTTGTTTTTGTTCTTCCAAGACTCTGCCAAAGCTTCATATGCCCTCCCCCCACCACCCCTTTGTTCCTTATTCACCTGAGAATTATTTCGATGAGATATTTTTGAGTTTTCTTTTATTTCTACATGACTGTTGAATCTATTCAGTTGCTGTTTGTATATTATTCTTATTCTCTTATGATTTCTTAAGTTTCATCTTTATTATATTTTAGGACCCAGGGATCATCCTGATATTGTTGATTCATTTATGCAACTCCAAGCTCAGGTGTGTTTTTGGTTTCTTATTTCATTCACTTTGTGTTTCTCTCTCTCTTTCTCTCTCTCTCTCTCTCTCTCTCTCCCTCTTACTCTCCTTTTCTCGTTTCTCTCCTTACTCCCCTTTTCTGTCCTCTTCTCTATCTCTCTATCTCTTTCTCTCCTTTGTTACTGGGCAAGAAGAAGTCCCATCACATAGATGCGGCAGTGGAATGAAACGTGAGGGGAATGTTTGAAAATGAGACACTTGAGTCTCTCCTCAAACTCTTTTGATTCCAACGGTCACACATGCCACAAATTATAAATGATTGATTACACTTAAATCTTTTTAATGGTCTGTAAAATCATGTTTATTAACTGAAGTGTCTGAATAGTAGTTGTAAATCCAGAGATATTCCTTTTATATAAATATATACTAATACTTGTCATATGTAGGGGAATCACCTTATGGATAGCAAAATATCTTCTTGTGAGATGACGGTGCCTTTTTTTTTTTAGATTTCCGTGAGGTTTAATATTCTCAGTGTGCAAGTAAATTTTCATAAATCACATTGCACTGTAATGTCTTTCAATTTATTGCAATAATAGTTTATGACACAGCTGATCGTGCTTCAGAAAGCATGTTAACGCACTGCCTACTATGTTAAGAATTTCATTTTGGCAAAATTTCGATACCATCATTTTTCTGCAAAGTCAACATCACGACACATTAGCTCCCTAGACTTTGAACACAATCAGGTGAAATACTTAAGTTCATGTACCACTCTTGGAAAGTTGATGTTATGTAGTCCCAGGTGACTGGTTTGTCTCGGAACCCACTCCCCTAAAGTCATTCCAGCCCAGAGCCAAAGCCCAAATGAATTAATATTTATCAAATATTAATCAATTCTGCCAAATTGGCTGGTGGCTCTTCTGTTTTTATATATTTTTGTCTTCCGTCTTCATTCTTCTTCCTTTGTTTTCTGTCTTTGGATAGACCTGACCTTCATCTCTCTCCCTTTCCCTCTCTCCCTCTTTCCTCTCTTCCATCCTGAATGAGTTCATTATTATGAAATGAGTTGTATTTCTCTTTATCTGCACATGTTATAATTACTTACACACTTCTGTTGCATATTCAGTCCAGTCAGCCAAAACAAAAAAAACAAAAAAAAAAACAGGGAACAGTAATGTTTTAAGTTAGACTGATTTCAACAAAACAAACCATCATTGTCTTTAGTTTGACTTAAGTTTCCAATGATTTCAGAGTTTGATTTTTTGCAGTTTGTTTGTTATACCTGCTGAGTTCTGCATTGGAGGATCTCTGTATGAGTTTGGATATAATTTTTCATAAACAGACGGAGAGAGCACTTTACAGCCTGGTAGGCAGATCTGGTCTCAGTCCTGTGTTGCTGTCAGATCCGGCTACCAGGCTGAGCTGGTATCATTGATAGCAGTATTTTGAAGGAGCTTATGCAGTGGAATGTGGTGAAGCAGTACCGACTGGGTTGGGCCCACCAGAACATGCTCTGTTTAATGCCTTTATCTGCCCCTTAGGCCCTCAAACGGAAGCCCGATTTGTTCTTGTCTGAGAGTCTTGACGTGAAAGCAGTGTTCCACTGTGGTAAGTTTGTTAGATTACACAAGCACACCCTGAAATGTGTGCCTGTCAGTATATTTATTTATGTCTCTTCCTCTCCCACCTTTTAGGAGTTCTGTCACTCAAATTTCCCGAATCTCCGACAGTCAAGTCAACGTGCTTGTTCTTTGTGAGTGCACACACGAACATGTGAAATCCGTGCAGACATTCAAATATTAATCACCATTTGTGATGTAAATGACTCATTTGGATTTCTCTGTGTTTCTGCGTCAGACCGAGCTGTTGTCTCGCTGCTCAGATGTGCCTCCGTTGGCCAGAGTGGTGCAGGAAGAAGGCAAGCTATTGGTGCAGGCCTTGTTGGAGGTGAGAAGCACCACATCACGCCACAGAAATGTTTTGTCATTTCGCTGTTGCTGCAGTTTGCCGTTTAATCACTCTCCAAAATGTTTTACTTTCTGTGCCATTGTAATTAAGTCCCTCATGTAAGAAGTCCCACTCCTCTCTCTCTAGGGCATCGGTGGCGGAGCATCTAGGAGTCTGATGGACCAGTTTGCTGAAGTGCTCTTTTCTATGAACAAGCACTGCTGTTCTCTGCTTGTTGTGTGGTTGAAGGAGGCGCTGCAGCTTCAAGATTTTCCATCGACTCGGGTCACAGATATACAGAAAGCCAACTTCTCACAGCAGATACTCCGGTATGTTGCCGGACCTTTTATTAGATCACTGGTTTCCAACCTTTTTTACTTGAGGCAACCATACTTTTAGTTGATGATGCACTTACTAAGAGCAGGAAAAACTACATACATTTTTAATGAAAAAACTTATGAAGATAAAAATTCAAAATCAGAAGGGTTTCGCAAACCCCATGTGGAACTTTGAGGCCCCATGGGTGTGAGCTTGTGCATTAGACATGGTTAGAAGATGTCAGTCTAACTGGTCAACCACATAATTATTTCACATATACTTAATAATTTTATTTTTTCTCTTTGCCTCCATCTGTCATGCAGAGAACGAGTGAATAAAAGGAGGGTAAAGGACATGGTGAAGGAGTTCACACTGTTGTGCAGAGGGCTCCATGGGACGGAGTACGCTGCTGAATACTGAAACTCTACTTACCCTTGAACTCTCACCTAAACGTGACCTCTGCCCTCAGTGCAAACCAGCTGGATGCCACAACAACGCAGTTCTCACCAACACCGTCAGTGACGCAACCATGAAATGATTGTAAAGATTACCTGCCCCGCCACAAGACAAGACATGGAACCATTCCCGCACAGACCTGCCGTCAGATTAATGGACAAACATTAAACCTTCGGTGGTTTTCGGGAGGCTGACCTCTTTGCCCGGTTTTTGTTTTCTCCTCTGAGGTTGATAGTTTCTCCTCTCCTTTCAATGCCTTTATTCTTTTTGGAAGAGCTCCGAGCAGCACATCCAGCATGCTGCCTCATGCCTCCTTCTCCTTCTCTGTCTTGTTCTGCCTTTTTAGATCTTCCTGTGGTCCCTAGGTTGTTTCCTGGTGATTAGCATCCATATGAAATGGTAGTGGTATCGTACGTAGCAACTTGACATTATTTTTCAAAAGCAGAATCAAATTAAGTATATAAATGTATATGTATGCATATAGAAAGAAGGTGGTTGACAGTCCTGCTGCTGCTAATGGGAAGACAGAAGAAGCAATATCAGGAGGAGATTCTGCAGGAAAAAAAGGTGCAAAATGCAAATCAGTGAGCCAACGTGTCAGACTGAAACAAATTTCATAGTAACGGTGATCATGTCCACGAAAACAAACATTTACCATGAATGAATCAAATAACTGTGAATCCAAGAAGAGAAGGTCTTTGATAGTAAAAACCTGGGGTGATGCCTTCAACTGGACACTTCAAACTACTCTCTGCCACTAACGCTTGGCTTGTTACTTGCATAAATGGAACTTATGAACGTGTTATTAGGACTTCCTGAATGCAAACCTTTCAGAAAACAGACATAACGGGTCATGAGTATGATAGGTAAGGTCACATGGGCTCATTTTGAGAAAACAACTCCATTTGAACGCGGCATACTTACAATATGTACTTGATCCAGTGGTTCAAAGAGTACTTAAAGGTCCGGTGTGTAGGAATTAGTGACATTTGAAGGTGATACTGCAGATAGCAACAAACGGAGGACACTCTGCTCACCTCCCCCTTCCCTAGCTTGCCAGTGAACTATAGTGGCCTGTGCAGATCAGAACACTCTTCTTAAGTCTCTCCACTCGTTCACTCTCTGTTGTTTCCTTTTTCCTCTTTTTTGGTTTATGTGGGGCAGTGCTCCTCTTCATTTGTGTAGTGAGTTTCCACTTCAAAACACAACATTCCCATCTGTTTGGGTTGTAGAAACATGGTGGCACAAGCTGGTGATGCCTGTAAAACAAGGCCCTTGCATTAAGTACATAAAAGGCTCTTCTAAAAGCTATGGAAACCAAAAGATTGTTATTTCAACAGGGTTAAACACTTACATGAACATATTTATTGGTAGTTCATTCAATTTCTGTCAATCGACCCTCCTCAATGTTGCACACTGGACCTTTAAAGGCAACATGCATTCTAGCTACCAAGACAGTGGCCCGATAATGACACAGGAGCACAGAGAGGACAGTGATCACTCTCTGCTTTAGACTTCAGTACTCTACTGCACTGTAGATATACATGGGTAAAATGTGTTTCCCAACATCTTATAAGGCTGAATGTTGCATATTGTACCTTTACTTCAACATTTACTCCTATGAATACCACTAAGAAGTTGGTATTGCCAAATTATCATGAAAATATTTTATGTATGCCTCTCTGGGAGGGGTTGACTGGAGGAAACAAACCTAAGAATATGACTTGGACTAAAACAGTCAGCTCTTTTGCCCAGCTCTCTGTGTAAAGGGCCATACCTCACACACTCCCACCCAGTCACACCGCAGTCTTCTTGGATTGTATAGAGTAGTTCTTTTGCAGTGGTCCCTTAGGTAAAGCAGGACTGCCTATAGTGAGGACAGTAGTCGCTGGCAGCTGGAAGAAGGCACAGGACTGAATCAGAGAGGATGAATAATCCTGATGTTGGACTGCTTAGTCACTGTAATCGTGCAAAAATATTAATCAAGTTGTGAATATTAACAGTAATTGCTGAACACTTATTTGTATTTGAGTGTATGCGTGTGTTCATACCTGTATGAGAGGTTGTGTGTGTGCACAGATGTAACTTTTTTCACTTGTTCAGTGCACTTATATTGGACCTACAGTACACATCCTTCCTCTTCTCTTTTAAACAAAGACCCTATTTGTTTTTTGTCATTTTCCTCTTCCTCACACTATACTCACTGGGAGTACATCATTCTTACAGGCCGATCAGGCACATCCAGTACTTCACTGGATGTTCTTCTACTCATCACCACTCACACCCATTCATTGAACGCCCTTATTATCTGGATAATCATCTCGGTTATATTCCTGTTTTTGACACCAACAATGTTTGTCATCAAGCCACCCAAAATGTTTTCATTTATCTGGGTCCCTGCTTTGGAGAGGACCAAGAAGGATTAGAGTTTAGTGACTGAGAAAGTTATTTTGGCATTTCCAACAAGAATTCTGTTCTCAAGCTGGGAGACATTATTGATGAAGTGATGCAACGGCTGTAAAATACAGTCTAAAGGAGTAGCAGGAGCAGTTGACATCTAATGACACTCACCATCAAAACGTACTGTGTGGTCTCTGATAAAACTTAATCTCAGTCTAATCCTTCTGTCTTATCCAAGGTGCCTGCAGACATGTAGCATGTGTGTGTTTTGAGGGGGTAGGGGTTCGGGGTTCAGGGGACAAACATTCAGTGTGGAAGACACTGTAGAGAGACATGATTTTGATTGAGACTGGAGGCAAAAATCAGTTCTGAAGTTAGAGCTGCCCTGCCACCAAGTCTGGTTTGAACTGTGAATGACTGGCTGTTAAAACACTGATCTCCTCTTGTCTGTAATGTGGTCTCATTCTGAGGTGAGAAATAAAGTAAATGTTCGTCAGGTCAAAGAAAGGAGTGGTAGGAGGGGAGGGTGATATGAAATGTACATTGTTTTTTTTTTGTACCTTGGCTTTAATTTATTAAATATATCTAAGACTGCACCTCCTGGCTCTTCTTTGTGTCTGTTCTCTGCTCTGTCTAAACATTTGCAGATTTAATTTGTCCAAGCTCCTGAAATAGTTAAGCCTATCAAAGTTCAACAAGAAACTTTTATTTTATGGAATAAGAAAGGTTGCGTAGGAGTTAGGACGTTTTTAATGAGTTAGAACTTTTTCCATTGGTATCGGCAGGGCTGATGCTCTTATGAGAACTGATACTGAAAATCATTAAATGACTTGGTCATATATAAATCACTGCAGCAATGAATAAAAACTGATGCATGTATAAATGAACAGAATAGTAGCAGGCACAGTGCTGTGCAAAGGGTTTGCACAGCACTGTGTTTATCTTTTAATTATTTTAATGAGCCACAAAATGCAGACAGCTAACAGGAGAAAAATCTACATGAAATTAATATTTATTTATATATTTGCACTATAACTACCTTGTGTCTTGTTGTTGCACTCAGTCTTGCCATGGATTATGACCTGTGACATGAAACTTTTCCACAACCTCACCTCACCGGCTTTAAGCCTCCTTCACAGCTGTGAAGTCAAATCAATTTTATTCATATAACCCATCACAAACACAGTTTGCCTCAAAGGGCTTTTACAGTCTGTACATCAAGTGACACCCTTTATCCTTAGACCCTCATGTCAAGTAGGATTTATGTATTTAATGCTGCATATTGTGCTGAATGGGCATGCTCTGACTGTGACCCAGGTACCATGACTACCAGAGGACGTGGCTCTGAATGCTGCAGCTGCTTAGTTTGCTTATGCCTTGGCCAGGCTGTGAGGCTGGAACTTCAAGTCAAATGTGAAGTTTGATGCAGACTGGAGACAGCCTTTGAAGTATGTCAAGTATGTGTTATGCAAAAACCATCTGGCTGGATATTCTACAAGATCATTCACCACTCTAGATCACACTGATCTCATTTTAAAGTTGATGTGATACTTCCTCAAGGAGTGGTCCCCAAAGTTACCAAAACAAATCAGATTGGTTGACTTTCTGTAGGTTTTAAAGCACCTGAGCTCAAAATATTGAGCTCTTGATGTAACACCTTTGTCACCAACTTTAAAATACAGTGGTGTAAATTGGCCGGACTTTTATTCCCAACAAGATCATTTGATCTCTCATCATCTGCATCTTCCTCACATATACTTCACAATCGGGTATAGTAAAATTAGATTAAGATGAAGTGAGAGATAAGGGGACTCTATTATTTAACTTCTATGCACTCAAATTCCCTCAGCTAGAACAGTATTGCATATCCAAATCCTACAAAAGCTAATTGTTTTGGTAAAAGGAGAAGTAAATGTGTTTTTGAAAGACCTTAATAAAACATTATTTAAACACAAGAATTCCCCTCATCTCTTATTTAAGTCTTTTTTTCTTTTTTTTTAAATCCTGTCACAGGACTGTGTACTAATTGGCAGCAGCAGCCCTCGCGCATGCGCCTACTACAGTCGGAGCGCTCGCACGTGGGTGAAGAAGTACACCACCCTGCCTCCCCCCCGTTCTCCCCCCAGTCCTTCCACCAACTCTGACCTCCTCCAGTCCACACAGTACCAACTGCAAGAGCTTCTCCAGGACCCAGAGCTCCACTTCCCCATCCTCAACGAAGACTCCGTCACTGACGTAACTAACTCCCGTAAGTTAGCTAATGTTACTCACGAGCTAACTTTCTGCTAAATCTGACTGGGTTGTAAAAGTTAGCATGACTGCGTTCTATATGAAGTAGTTCTGCGTGGAGAAGCAGCAGATACGTGCTAACGTGCTAACAACACGTTTAAGTTAGTGCTGTTTAATGTAGACGCGCATCAATGTGTGTGTGTGTTTGTTTGTGTGTGTGTGTGTGTGTGGTCTAAGCGTTGTTGTGACTTCTGTGGCCATTTCAGGTGTAAACACTGACCCTGTCAGGACCAGAACTCTTCAAAGAGGCAGACTTCTGAGGCTTTGGTTAAAGTTAAAGTTAAAGGTTAGCTGTGAACCGTGGTTGGTTTGGATATTAAATTGAAATATCACAATTAAAGCTTTCTTTCTTTTATGCCGTTCAAATGAATGGAAGTCAATACAGATTCCTAACAACAAAAGCTGCAGAAGTCTGTGTGTTTTCCGTTTTCTGGCATTTTTCTGTTATTAATGTTAACCTTGTCAGGGCAGGACTTGTTTCACATGCCTTACACTGTGGTTAAGGTTAAGGCTAGGTTGTCCAAATGAATGGAAGCACATGGGGTTTTCAAATAAGTTGCAGCAGCCGTCTTCATGTGGTTAGGGTCTAACAGAAAGCTCCTGACCATGCAGAGTGTGACCTCCAACATGCAAACAATCAATGACCCAATTGTTAGGGGCCTGATGTGTGGATATATATACCAGACATCTTTTCTACACAACTTCAAGGATTCAAGGAGGTTACGTTGGGTTAGACACTTTGTTATAAGGTTGAAGTTGTCACTGTTTAAGACAGAATTAGACCTGAAGGGGTTTTTAGTTAGCAAAAACAAATCATCTGATTTGACCTTAAATGTGAATATCTTGTGGTTTCGCTGCTCTGCTGTGACCGTAGGCATTTGAGGACACCGTCATTTTGAGGGCTAGGAAAGAGTGTTTGACATTTTCCACTCTTCCTTTGGTCAAACAACTTATACATTACCTAAGAAAATAATTAAATTATTAATGAAAATATTGGTTATTTTTGAGCCACAAACTGTTTGTTTGGACAATAATATTATTTAACTTAATTCAGTAAAGAAACTCCAGATATTTAACTCATTGTAAGTCCAAAGGTAAATTGAGAAAATTTGAACTACCCTTAAGCTGAACTCAATACATGCGATTGCAATTTTTTTCTTTAAGTAAGGGTTCAAAGTGAAGTGTGCTTATATTAGGCATCGACATATGCAGCACTGATTTGTTTGTGCTCACTTCTGTTTCGTCGCTGTCACCAAGAACTAACCTGAAACACTGACATACTTTGCGCTCTTAATAAAATCTTCTCATGCATTAGTCTGCAATATCTTGCAGCTTTTTTATTTATGTCTGTGGTAATTTTCCAGGCTTTGCACAATCCTACAAGTTGCTTATTGGTTTGTCTTGACAAGATCTGGAGACAAAGGTCAAACTTAGTGAGAAAATTCAACAGTCCTCCCTTTTTATTGATCATCATTATTGACCTCTTGATCTCTGACTGAGTCGTCATTGGTTTCATTACGTATTAACTCAGACTTGATCAATTTCATTGACAAATGATGCCTACAGTGCTTTGTCTGTGACATTTTGAGATAGATTTTTTATTAATTCCTCAGCTATGAAAATGAATGAATTTTTCCCTTGCTCCATCAGTTATGGCTGTGGTGCGGTTCTACAGTAATGAAGCAGTGAATGGGCGGGCCTTACAGCGGGCAGCCAAGCTCTACCCCCAAGTGTCAATCACCACTGAGCTATGCTTCAATGTTGAGCTGACAGGTGAGTGTTCCAGCTCATAATAAAACTGATTGTATCTATTGCTCGATGTATAAATTAATGTTGTGCTTTCTACTGCAGGCTGTGAGAGTCTCAGCACAGAGCAGAAGGGTGTTCTTCTTTGGTTGTTTCGTCCTCCCCTGCAGGCAGAGCCGCTGTCGGAGGAACCAAACCTCAACGAAGGCAGCGGGGAGAAACTGGTGGAGATTGGACCCAGGTACTGCTGCAGCTTGAGACTCGGTTGTTTCTTTGTTTTTTTTCTGATATCGGTGGTAAAGAGATACTTTCATAACAGGACCTGTGCTTGAACTGTGCCACAACAAAAACCTGCAAGTCCAGCAGGCAGCACAGCACAGCGCAGCGCAGTTAGGTCATTCTTCTTGCTTAAGTTTCCACTGTGGGTTGTGTAGGCTGAGTGGCAAGAGCTACACAGCTTCACATACATACCAAACTGAACTTGACTGCCTGATGAAACCAGGCTTTGGGCTACAACTGCAGAAATCAAACTTAATAGTCAACACCAGTGTGTAGTGGCATCTACAGGTTTTTAGTTGAATGGAGCATTCAACTAAAAACCTTTTTCTTTTTGCCCCCCTTCAGGATATACATAGAAAACTAAAGTGGCTGTCACTTCTTAAATGTTCGATTTGTCAAATTTGGGCTACTTTACAAACATGGCGGCACAACATGGCAGTCTCCATAGAAGAGGACCCACTCAAGCCCCTCCCCTTGTAATATAAAGGGATCATTGAAAATGTTTAATGGAAAAACAACTGTTATTCATATTCTAGTGATAATTAATAATTAAAACATTGTAAATATAGTTATGTATCCCTTACATTATTCCAATAATTTGACCCTAAATGCAGTTTTGTAATATGTTTTGTTTTGGAACAAAATTAAACACTTATTTTCAGTTATTTAAAAATATATATATATCTATATTCACACCTGATTTTGTGTCACATCTGTTATTGTCGGTTTGGAGCAGATATCAAAATCAAATGTGATTTATGGCTGCATGAGATTTCACTTCTGTTAGCTTAGGTAACAAGTTTGAAGACCCACTACTGACCCCTGGAGGCTGCAGTCTCCAGTACTACCTATTCGAAAACAAATTTTTGTCTGTGGACCGTCAAAGCTTTTTCACTGAAAACGTTCACTATGAGTCAAACACATTAATCCGACCTCTCAAATTTAGAAAATGTGCTCTGGAATAATCTGGTTATTATGAGTTTTCATTTTGATCTGTCAGGCATCCAACAGGCAAACGGGTCTATGATGCATTCAGCTGAGAGACATTTTCCACATAAATAATAGCTTTAAAATATTATTATTTCAGGTTGAACTTCTCCACTGCTTGGTCCACTAATGCTGTGTCCATCTGTCAGAGTGCTGGCCTCACTAATGTCACACGAGTAGAGGTGTCCCGCAGGTTTCTAATCAAGGTACACACACAAGAAGGATACCCAAGCCTGTTTTCTTTATGTAAATACACTAAACATGCCTTCCTCTTCTCCTTCTGCTCTAGCCCAGAAAGGGAGACAGTGTCACTGAGCTCAATGGAGATCTAAAAAAGCTGATTGCATGTCTGTATGACAGTATGACTGAGTGTATCTACCAACATCCCATCACCTCCTTCACCGTGGAAACCAAACCACAGCCAGTGTTTGAGGTGGACATCCTGGGGAAGGGTCGTGCAGCACTGGAGAAGGCAAACGACGATCTGGGTGATTCTCTCTGATTGTCTTCAGCCTCAGCTTTTCTCCACCTCTGTTTCTTATTAAATGCTCACTTCCTTACGTTCCTCTGTCTTTATGCCTGCTTTCAGTCGTAATCATGTCACATGATGAAGCTGATTAATGTCACAAGGCTATGCTGCTGCTCATTATCGCACACGTGCATGCGTGTGCTTTGTGACTGTGTATTTGAAGTGCTGTGAAAGCAAAAGAAACCCCAAATTAGAACAAGGCTCCATCTATTTCTGAATACACTGATCTAAGTGATATCAGACATGTGAGGTGTCATCAGTCAGTTAGTCCGGATTCAGACTCTGAATCCAGTTTTTAAAAAAATAAAAGCAGTGAGTTGGATTGTAAAATTGGAATTCTAGAGGCAGACTATTGCATTAACCAGGATTTAAGTTGTTAATTTTAATTTATACTAACTCAAAAAATATGATGCTGTGTGCTCATGTTTATGCACTTATGCAGTTATGTTTAATTTAAGCAGCACTCAATTTAAATATTAATACAATCATAATGTTAGTGCCTGTATATTTCTACTACTACAGAATTATATTTAAGTATGCATAAACTAAAACTGTCTGTGGTGGTGTTATAAACATTCTACCGAATCTCATGTGTCTGTTGTGCTAAATGCAGGTCTGGCCTTCGACTCTTGGGATCTGGACTACTACACGTCGATGTTCCAGAGGGTTAAAAGGAACCCCACCAGCGTGGAGTGTTTTGACCTGGCACAGTCCAACAGGTGGGTGGTTTGCCTGCAGTGAGCATATTAGCAGGATGTCTTTGTGGCGGTCGCTCGTCACTTGGTGCATTCTGGTTGTTTTTGTTCTCTTAACGCTTTGCCGTGGTGTCCCAGTGAGCACAGTCGTCACTGGTTCTTCAGAGGCAGGATGGTGATCGACGGGCAGGAGCAGAAAGAGACTCTTTTCAGTCTCATAATGGACACTCAGCGGAGCAGCAACCCGAACAACGTCATCAAGTTCTGTGACAACAGCAGGTAGCAATGGCAGCAGCACAGCAACCACAGATGGTGTGTGTGTGTGTGTAATTCACACTGTCTCACTGTGTTCATATGTGTGTCCAGCGGTATCAAAGGCATGAAACTGGACTGTGTTTACCCCAAAGATCCTTCCCAAGCCAGCCCGTATGAGACACGTCCCTCATTGCGACATGTCATCTTCACCGCAGAGACACACAACTTCCCAACAGGTCTGGACATACAAAATTAACCTTAGTTGCTATGGAAGTGTCTGTTTTTTGTCGTCACGTTTTGTTTGCCATCTCATGTGATGTCTAGGTGTAGCACCGTTCAGTGGTGCCACCACCGGGACAGGAGGTCGTATCAGAGATGTCCAGAGTGCTGGACAAGGAGGCCATGTCATTGCTGGCACTGCAGGATACTGTTTTGGCAATCTACATATACCAGGTCAGACTTGGTTTAACAAACAACATTAAACCAAACTGTAATTACACGTGTGTCTGCCGTTTTATTTATTTATGTAAAAGTGTTTTATGGAAACAATTGGAATACAAAAATGTAGTATATGGCAAGACCTTGTATAGTTCTTCACAGAAATCAGTTTGAACCCTGTCATCCTCTCCAGGTTACACTCTCCCCTGGGAGTCGGAGGGAGACGGCTGGGAATATCCCTCCAGCTTCGCTCCTCCTCTACAAGTGGCCATTGAGGCCAGCGATGGAGCATCAGACTACGGCAACAAGTTTGGAGAACCTGTCCTGTCAGGTATGACAAACTGAACCAAACACACTGAAGGTCTTCTACATTCTTCAACAACTTTATTTACCATACTCAAAACAGGTCAACAGAATTGACCCATAGTACAAAATAATCTTTGTACTATTTATCAGTCTAAATTTATTTCCACAAGTAACCACAACCAATGTCAATAGGAGTGATTTTGACTGATTAAAACTATGTAAAACATGTATTTCTTTGTGAAATAGCACACAACGTATGTTTACATTGGTTAAATGATTTTAGTGTGCTGGTTAACTGCAGGTTTCTGTGCCTCTCTCAGGTTTTGCTCGTTCTTTTGGCATGCGGCTGGCCAACGGCGAGCGACGAGAGTGGATTAAGCCGATCATGTTCAGTGGTGGTCTGGGTTCGATTGAGGATGCACATGTGAAGAAAGAAGAAGCGAAGACTGGTAACATTTTGTGAAAAATGAGTTTAATCAATGCTGAGGCTATATTTGTACGTGTTGATCAATACCTCTGCTGTACTTATTGATCAGGAATGGAAGTGGTGAAGATTGGAGGACCAGTGTACAGGATCGGTGTGGGAGGAGGAGCCGCCTCCTCTGTACAAGTAGGAGCTTCATGTTAATATGGTAGCTCGGGTTAAGTGTGGTTTTTATAAAGACAGAGAAGTTATTTTGTGTCTTCTGTTCTTGAAATCCTTCATTCTGAGTCATCTAAGTGACATAAATATAGCAAGAGAAGCAGCAGTAGAGTAGTCTTCATGCTAAAAATGCTGAATTTCCCTATGGACTTTGAATATTGGAGAGTGCGTGGTTTTAAACTTTATTTTCCAACTGAAATGGGCTGTGTAACATGGAAATAAAGTGTAGATTTAGGTATTTTAGCCTGGAGCTGGCATACATTTTAGTATGTGAGCCTTTTGTCAAGTGGCTATCATCTGATTTTCCTTATGTCCCTGCTGTCAGCCATGTTTTTAGTAAGACCAACTCCCTCAAACAACCACACCTCAAAGAACCTGAACTAATCCTTTAAGGAAGGCCATTATTGATTCCACATGGTGAGGCTGATTTGTTGTAAATCAACAGAGTTTCTCTTGTAGGTCCAGGGGGACAACTCCAGCGAGAGGGATCTGGGTGCGGTGCAGAGAGGTGACGCTGAGATGGAGCAGAAGATGAATCGTGCCCTCAGAGCATGTTTGGAAAGAAGCAGTGGGAATCCAGTCTGCAGTATTCATGATCAGGGGGCAGGAGGAAATGGTGCTAAACACAACTCCGTCTTTAGTGGTACATCGTATCGAAGGAAGCAGACAAGAGATTAAGTGTTGACACTTATCGTCATCTTTAGGCAATGTGCTCAAGGAGCTGAGTGAGCCGGCTGGGGCTGTGATCTACTGCAGCAAGTTCAAGGTAATCAGCGATGAACACTGAAGCTTAGATCACATTTAATGATTTTCTGAGTGTGAAAGATGCAATTAAAGACACCCTCTGATGTCTTTCCACTGTGGCTCATGATCAGAATCTGCGACCGCTCCAGCCATCTTAGTCATTCAGAGACCAGGCTGGTGTCACAGTCTGAAACATGACCATCAATAACACTCCTTTTCATTCTTCTTCTTCGACAAAACTTAACAAAACATGGCAGTTCACACCCGGCACTGCTTCAATAAAAGTTCAGCAGTCAACCTGTAGAAACGGAACCAGGCTTAATTAATTGGTTTCCACACATTAATGTGTCACTTCTGTACTGTTCATGGTAGAATGCTAGTCTAACTCTGGGCTTTACCATTCCAAACTGTACCGTAATGTACCAAACTGACCTGTACCATGATGGAAACACAGTAATAGTGTGTATGTTTCCCCCATCTCAGTGACTCCTGTAGTCTAAACACACAATGACTGTCAAGTCTCACGAGACGAGTGTCAAATGCACAGTGATCCTACGATATTGAAATGGTCACATGTAATCTTGGCTTGAGGAACACAAATACTCATGTTGTGTTCCCTCTCTGCTTTGTAGAAAGGTGACCCCACTCTGAGTGTGTTGGAGCTGTGGGGAGCAGAGTATCAGGAGAGCAATGCCCTGCTGCTCCACCCATCAGACAGGCCTTTCCTGGAGAAGGTGTGTCAGAGGGAGAAGTGCCCGGTTGACTTTGTGGGAAATGTCACCGGAGATGGCAAGGTAGGTTTCTACCAAAATCCTCTTTAAATGAAGTGATTTTGTTGGTGTTATCATGTATTAATACTTCATCACATTATAAACCTGTAACACAGTGACTGAAGAAATACTATGCATATCAAATCGCAATCACAATATCCATCACAAATATTGCAATTAGATATTTTCCTCAAATTGTCCAGACCTATTGTAATATCACACAGAATTAGTTTCCAGGTGGGGAGGTGTAATATACAGCCTGCAATTCCTTCAGACTGTGTAAAGCCATTGTCATGTCGTCCAGCAGAGGGCACTTGGCCTGCACTGTACCTTTAACCATATTTATTACCTTAAATGAATTCCCTTTACACTATTAACCTTTTACAATCTCTACCTTGAGTGCCATAAATGTGTAATTCCTATTTGTTTACAAATCCTTTCAACTTTGTCCCTTCCTAAATTGCCTTTCACTTCACATAACAATTAACTTAAACCTTGAAATCAATGTGCTAAACATGGCTTTACTGAAATGCAACAGCACCCTCTAGTGGGTGAAAAAGTTATCATTAAACAAAGCAGATAAAGTCCGTGAAAAGTCGATAAACACACATTTAACTTAACAAACTCGACAAACCTATCAACCGGGTGCTGATGAACCTCAAGTAACCAAACTACACGTTAAATTTTACTGTGTTTATTTCCATCAACTTTTGCGGTATTTCTCTGAGTTACGACAGTTACTTCCGCTTTACAACACTTTGCAAGTTATTTCAAAGTAAAAGCATGAGCATTATTGTTTCAAAATAAAATGAACACTTATAACCATGACAAAAATGAACTTAACATCAAGGTCATTTACATGCACCATGTCATCAAAAGAAGACAACTGTGATTTAAGTCATTTTGTGCTTTCACGTCGTCTTGAGCGAAGATATGAATGCCTCATGAGGAAGTAAGTGTGTGTGAGATTGAATAGTATAAACATATCTGAATATCTTCAATTGTATTTGTTTTGTAATATTTGTTTGAGCATGAGCCATAATCTCTGTCTGCCCCACAGATTGTGCTGGTGGATGATGAGGCAGGTGGTAGTGACCAGACAGAGAGTGGGCGTTGTCCTGTTGACTTGCAGCTGGAGTGGGTTTTGGGAAAAATGCCTCAGAAAGAATTTAAGATGGAACGTCTGTCCCCAACCCACCAGCATCTGACACTTCCTGCTGGGCTGACGGTCAAAGCTGCTCTGGACAGAGTTTTGCGTTTGCCTGCTGTGGCGTCCAAACGCTACCTGACCAACAAGGTGTGTGTCACATTCCTGTTTGCTCTGTCTGTCTCTGTAGAAGTAAATGTCTGCACACATGTGTGAGACGGTGTTTTTCCTCTCTCCCTGTCTCAGGTGGACCGATCTGTGACTGGGTTGGTTGCCCAGCAACAGTGTGTCGGCCCTCTTCACACGCCGCTGGCTGACGTGGCTGTTGTTGCACTGTCACCGTTCAGCCTCGAGGGAGCAGCAACAGCCATCGGGGAGCAGCCAATTAAAGGGCTAGTTTGTCCTGCTGCTGGGGCTCGTATGTCTGTGGGTGAAGCTCTGACCAATCTGTTGTTTGCCAGAGTCACAGCGCTGAAGGTGAGAAGACTCACTATTTTCTGCTGTTACATTCATGTCACTCCCCACTGGTTTCTTTTGTGCTTTGGAAGTGCTTTTGATCACAGAAATGTTGTTTCTGCAAATCTATCAAATTACACCTGCAAAACAATTGAACAATTAATCTTGTATTTAAAAAAATACAAGATGTCCTCACTTCACAAAGGAAGGTCTAAGGAATATTTCACCGAATGACGTCGTTTGACTCAGTGCAGGGCAAACGTTGAAAGGGAAAAAAGGGATTTTTTACAACTCAGTGGAAAACTGAGGGGGGGGAAGCACAATTAAAAAAAAAAATAAATAAATAAAAATACTACTGCTATTCTAGCTATACAAAGCCACATGCAAATGGGTGAAGTATTCCTTAAAGATTGTGGTCGTGTTTTTTCAGGATGTGAAGTGTAGTGGGAACTGGATGTGGGCTGCCAAGCTGCCTGGTGAGGGAGCTTGTTTGTGGGAGGCCTGCAAAGCCATGTGTGAGGTTATGGGTCAGCTCGGAGTGGCCGTCGACGGGGGCAAGGACTCACTGAGTATGGCTGCGAGAGTTGGAAAAGAGACGGTCAAAGCTCCAGGTACTCTCACTACACAAGCGCGTGTGTCTGTAGATGTGTGTTTGAGTTTTTAAATCATTAAACAATTCAATTCCGTGTCAGGTGCTCTGGTTATCTCAGCATACGCAGTCTGTCCTGACATCACGGCCACCGTGACGCCCGATCTTGAGGATCCAGATGGCGAAGGTATGACACACTCACAGGCAAATGCGCACTTGCTCACACGCACTCAAACATGCAATATGATTGCTCATTCTAAAAGGAAAAAAACAGCATAGGCTTGGTTGCCATAGTTTGGATGGAGAGATGGACAGTAAGTTGCATTTAAACTAAGCTAGTTTGTGTACTATTTTGTTATTAATTAACTGTTCCATCAAATTGTGGAGCTCCACTGATTGTTTAAGCTTGTTCTTTATTCTTGTGGAACTTCTCCTGCCAGATCACAGGTATTGTCTCAGTGAACACAACAGGAGAGGGTCCATTTAATTCATAGCAACTGGGTGGGTGATTTTTGCCTCCTATGTCCTCGACTCTGGATTTTCTCCTGCTGTTGTGAAAGCATCTAACCCAGACTATCCCCTGCTGTGTTCTTCAAGTGTGAAAGGCAAACTATGGAGAATTTTCAGACCCCATCCTCAGGGTCATGCACATGCATCATGGACAAAAGACCAGTTTGACCTAAAGTTGAGATTTTTATATGTCAGTGTGAAAATCAGGCACATTGCAGAAAATAGTGCATACATCTGTCTCCTCTGTCAAACTAACTCTCCACAGCAGCCTCTGACCCTGTGTCCTCTGTCTGCAGGTGTATTGTTGTGGGTTCCTCTGAGTCCAGGATGTCATCGTCTGGGAGGATCGGCCTTGGCTCAGTGCTACGGTCAACTGGGAGACTGTTCCCCTGACCTGGACCAGCCGCAACTATTGGCTGCCTGCTTCGACACCATGCAGTCACTCATACAAGGTCAGTTTTTGTGTTCAGGAAAATAACTACCTTCCATAAAGGGAAGAATTAAAAAGTTGAACTTAGTTTATAGTTATTTCAGTCTGAGAGATTTGTGTTTCTGCTTTATTCTCATTAACCATTCATTTGGACACAGTTCTGTGCTGTGTTGACACAGCCCCCTAGTGGTTTTACTTTGTATCTTCTGCCTTTTTAAAGAGTCAGTTTGATTTATATATGAAGCACATTAGAGATTTAGTCTTAAGTGGATAGTGACCCCCTCCCCCCCTTCTTTCAGACCGTCTGCTTAGTGCAGGACATGACATCAGTGATGGAGGCCTCATATCCTGTTTGCTGGAGATGGCGTTTGCAGGGAACCGTGGAATTGCTGTTGAATTGTCATCACAAGGAACTGGAGGTAAGCAGACAGATGTGCACATTTTGTTTTTTGTTTACGGTAATATATACGCTGTATACAACTTGGTGCATCTTCATCTGCACAGTCATGGAGCTGCTGTTCAGCGAAGAGTTGGGTTTGGTTCTCGAGGTGTCGCAGCCTAATGTCGAAGCCGTGAGTCAGCGATTTAGCGACGCAGGCGTGCGGTGCCTTCGTGTCGGCAAAACGTGTGGCTTTGGACCAGAGGCTATGGTAAGACGTCTGCTTCGACAGTGTTAAGTCTTAAACCGTTAAACTTCATCTGTAACGAGTGTGTCTCTCTGTCTCTTGCTTGACATCCAGGTCAGAGTTTGTGTTGACGAAGAGGAAGTGCTCAGAGAGCCGCTTCCCGACCTCAGAGCATTATGGGAGGACACCAGTTTCCGGCTGGAGCGCCTCCAGGCCAATGAGCTGTGTGTTGAACAGGAAGAGGAGGGGCTGGCTAAGAGGACACAGCCATACTTTAAACTCTCCTTTGACCCCAGTGAAACCCTCAGCATCAAGCAGCCCAGTAAGACTAAACATAACTGATACTTATCTAATAAAATTAAGTTATTTAAGCTATGTTATTACTATGTAAGGCACATTGTTAGATTTGTCTTGTGTTCTTTCAGCTGCAGCTCTGCCCCGTGTAGCTGTGGTCAGAGAAGAAGGCAGTAATGGAGACCGAGAGATGTCTGTATCTCTGTATATGGCTGGCTTCGAGGTAGGTACAGTATAAGGCATGATCCTCGTCCCCAATTCACTGCTTGTAGCATGGAGTCTGGGTCACAATGGCTGTGTAAATGCTCTGGATGCACATAGATGTGCTGTATGAAAGTGTGAGTGAATGGCAAAACTGTGTAAAGCAGCTTTGAGTGGTCATCAAGACTAGAAAAGCGCTATAAATACAAACCATTGCTGTTTACTCCTTTAGTGCTCGTCAGTGCACAAAGACCAACCCCAGATTCAGTCAGTTTTCTGAACAGCTTTGGCTGCTCATTGTTTAGCCTCATCAGACTGGTGTTTCTTACGTGCTGTGTCTGCCATTACTGCAGCTTCTGATCCCTGCAAGGCTGTAACCTCATCTGCTCCCCATTACTGGCTCGAGTATATAAACACACTGACTAAGTGGTGCCACCCAGAAACATCCAGAACTAGAGCAAAACTAAGAGAAAACAGTAAATACCAGCAGAGCTTAAAGGAGGATTGAGAGGGATTAGTTTTGGATGAATCTAAATTTGACTATTTTTTGCAAAAATGTCTACATGCTTTAACTTGAACCAAAGCCACACAGCTTAAGTGCCTGACCATGATCTATATTTGTGAGTAGGTGTGGGATGTGACGATGCAAGACCTGTGCTCTGGCTCTCTGACCCTGGAGCGCTTCAAAGCAGTAGTGTTTGTTGGTGGGTTCAGCTACGCAGATGTGCTAGGATCAGCTAAAGGTAACAAAAAGTGAAACACACATACACACACACAAGTCCCAGTTCAATGCAAGACACTGAATTCAACTGTATTCTACTTTCATTAAAGGTTGGGCTGCTACTGTTGCGTTCAACCCCAAGGCCAAGGCTGAATTTGATCGCTTCCGACAACGGGATGACACACTGAGTCTGGGTGTGTGTAATGGCTGCCAGCTGCTCGCCCTGCTGGGCTGGGTGGGAGAAGGCAAGGATGGAGCAGGTGAATGAGGGAGTGGGGAGAGCAATGAAATGTTGCCTGCAGTCTTAATAATAGTAATTACTGAAAGTAAAATAAAACTGTTACTGTTGTAAGTGAAAAACAGATTGTACTCATCACAGTTGGCTAAACACTGTCCTATTGTTTAAAATCTTCCCCCAGAGTCTGAAGTGGTGCTGACCCATAATAAGTCTGGCAGGTTTGAGTCTCGCTTTGTCAGTGTCGGTATCCAGGCTTCACCATCCATCTGGCTCAGAGGGATGGAGGGGTCGGCTTTGGGAGTCTGGGTTGCGCATGGAGAAGGTACAGTTATGGATAAGTCAAATCTGCATTGGAGGCAGATCAATGTACATAACATGTTAGAAGAAAACTGTTACGTGTTATCCTCTTGTACCTTGCCGAGCTGTTACAAATGCATAAATAGTCATTTAAAGCAGAGTTGGAGTACAAGGCTGGGGCCTCACTGGAACATGACGTCACCTCGTATTAAGACTTGTTGAAAATGAATTTACTGTGACAGCCCTGGTGTGTCACAAACACAACAATATATAATATAATATTAATCTTCTTAAAAGTAAGCTTTATTGTGAAATATTTGCAGGACCATTGGGTATGCAGCTTCATCCTGAAGAGTCCTGGTAATTGTTTGAGTACAGAGGAGTAATTAATAATATGAATACACGGGTCATTCAGATTTGACCTTAAGTATGTTCATTATTATTATTATTATTATTATTATCAATAATAATAATAATAATAGCAACTTATTGATTTTTAACAGTATACATTGGTATTATTTGAGTGTTGTTTATTGTAAACTTTAGGTAAAACATAGCAGCAACTCTAAAGCAGACACAAACTGTGTGAAAAACTGCACACTCATCCAGTGAGCACACAAAGATTTCTCACTTTGACAGCTTTCAACTTGCGTAACAACTCAATCTGCTGACTTGCATGTCTCAGATCAGTTCTGTAATCGACAGTTGTGTTTAAAATTGATTTTTCCCCTCCTGACCTCTTTTCTTTCTGCAGGTCTGATGCAATTTCGTAACTCTGAAGCTCAGGAGCAGATCGTTTCTGGTGGTTTCGCCCCCTTGTGTTATCTCGATGACCAAGGTGCTCCAACCGAAGAGTACCCTCTGAACCCTAACGGCTCTCCGCTGGGTATCGCGGGGCTTTGCTCCAGGGACGGCAGGCACCTGGCCATGATGCCTCACCCGGAGCGTTGCACCCTGGCCTGGCAGTGGCCCTGGGCCCCGAGAGATTTCAGAGCGTCTCTCACACCTTCACCGTGGCTGCGCATGTTCAAGAACGCAGCTGCCTGGTGCAGCAACATGCAGTGATGACACCCTGTTTAAAACTCTGGTGCTGCCAAAATAGTATTTTCTCTGTTGAGTGAGTGTGAACTCACTCAGTTACTTGGTGTTTACACTTTTGACACTGTTTTCTTCTTGACTTCTTATACATTCCACCAATTTCATTTTGGCAATCACTGTATTTTTATGGAACTAATGTACCAATCAGGCTGCTGACATTATCAATGTTGCACTACTGATACAGAACATGCTAATAAAAATAACAAACTTAAAGCAATAAATATTCTTTATTTACACATAACATGAAATTCACACTGTAAAAAGGCAAATTATTTTGACTGCATTGACTCACATTTTTTGTGTGACATAATTGTAGCCCAGGTTAAGGAGTGAAATGAAGCTTTGGACAGTTTTTAAGATGGGGGCGGTTTAAAAACTATTGTTTCAGTATCAAATGTCTATCTAATATATACAAAAACGAAATGAGGTGATGCAAGATGGCAGCCTCTGTAAAGTAAGGCCCCTGTCATGTTTAAGGTTTCTATTAAGGTGAAGGAAATCAAAAGATTTTAGTTTAAAGTAATTGTGCAACATACTTATGGATAGTATATAGAATTTCTTTCAATAAACCCTTTCTAAATTGTACACACTGGACCTTTTTAAGTGCTGGGGATTTGTCAGCAAAGCTGAAACACCGTGTTGCACAACATCTTGTTGCAGATATCATTTCACTCCAGCAAAGGCTCTGTAAACACAAGTGGAGAGGCTGAGATACAGTTTGACATCTTGACTCTTAAATACTCTGATACTCATGCATCCACTGATCCAACTAGCCGCAGCCAGAAGCAAGAAATCCAATACAAGTCCTTGTAGAACAGCTTGTACTGACACTCTACAGCTGCATCTGTCTCTACAGTGAGTTCCCCACCAATGGTTAAGAGGCTGTGGGGTTCGCAGAGTGTCCCTCCCCCTCTGACACCATTTGCCGGTTGATGCTGATAATGCAGATGAGGAGCAGGATGACGACCACCAGGTCATCCAGGACCCCCAGCAGTCCACAGAGGGAGGGGTCTGTCTCCAGAGGACTGGCCAACGACGAGGACTCTGTGTCCAGGGGAGGAGAGGAAGAGATGGACACCACGGTCCCCACACAGCAGAGAGCCACTCTGAAGAAGAACAGCCACACGAGGCCTCCCATTGCACCGAGGCCACGAGCCAGTAACTGCAGGAGGAGAGGAGCATCACACAGGTAGTCTGTCACCTGTTAGTGATGAGGAGAAGAGTTCATGTCAGGAAATAGAACCAGCAAACATTAGAGGACAGGGTAGATGATACGGCACATACAGAGTGTCACTGATGTGCAACCACAATATCATGTGACATCCTTTTTGCACTTGAACAATAGCAGGAACCTGGCTTTTGGAGTGGAACCTTAATTAATGTCATTGATATCACCTGTGTTTGTCAATGGCCGTCATAAAGAGGGTGTATTAGGCAGGTTTATTCAATGTTTAAGCCTTACATACATGCGTTGTGTGAGTTAAACAAATTGGAAGCGTGTAAGTACACAATACCATTCACGTTATTCCATTCAAAATGCCAAAGGTCACACCAAACTGACAGACATAAAATCCTTAGTAAAAATTTAGTGACATCTCGAGGTGAAGTTGCATAGAGCTAATTCTAAGGTGGTTTTCAGGTGATTAAAAAATGTATGAAAATGTTATTTTAAATATTGCCTTCAATATCTGTAGCTAGATCTCCCAAAAGCCTACATCCTGCACCTTTAAAATTGAAAACGTTCAGAAGGATATCTGATTAAATAAATCGGGTTTATTTCAGTGAAAATACTCATTCAAGGTCGGGCAACTAGGCGTGTCAGTCCTGTTCGGCAGTCTAGTAAATGCCAGGTATTACTGTTACCAAATGTATTGTAATGGGAAACAAAGCAGGCGTTCTTGTCTTTCGTATGATCTCATCTGATGTTACATTCAAGGCTGAATTTATTTCTTTTTTATACATATATGCGTCAGACACTTTTACACTCCCTGTAACAGAAGGAACTTAATAGAAGTCTGGTTACTGGAAACACACTTTCTTATCAGACACAAGTCTTTCAGCAGTGAATTTCCCTCTTCTCTTATCTTCACGAGTACAGTTGTGTAAAAGTAGGAAAAAAACAGGAAGAATGTGTTGCACACTCCAGCTCCATATGGATTTGGATTGGAACAATCTTATTATATAGATTATACAGGTTAGATTAGATTAGACATTTAGATTATAATATATCGAAATGTTTTCCCCAAGTTACATCAGTTAATGTTAATGTTTTTCCATAGTGGACTAAATTAAAAGGAGAAGCTGACTTTTTTTTCTTCTTCTACTTTTCCACAACCAGACAGGTGAAGAGTGGAGAAGAAGCACTTTTACTGTGGAATGACTCGTTTGTGATAACGACCAGGACATTTTCATGAAGACCTGAAGGACAGATGAGCTACTGACCCGTCTTGGAGCTCCAGAATATCGTCTGTTGTAGTTTGTGATTTCCCCGAGAACCTCCTTCGACTGTCGGTCTGATCGACTCTCGTTAAAGAGATGGCACAGCACGCTGACCTGCAAGAGTCAGTGATATTTTTTATTTTTTTTTACTCCACGTTCACAGTCATTGTGAACTGACTGTTCAGACTGTGTTTGCATGTGTACTGTACCTTCTGTCTGCAGAGAGGACAGCTGATAGCATCCAACCATGACCCGTGTCTCCAGTAGCTGATCAGACAGGGAGCTGCGCAGTCAAACACATTAATCAGAACAATTGACACTTCAGTGCACAATAATAAATGTGTAAAATCAACTAGTATTATGTATTTTTAGCCTAGCTTTAACCAGAGATGTCTCATTGTCTGAGATTAAACATCTCTTTTCCACGAGGGTGGAAACATTTAAAGGATTCATTTACAGAAAATAATTAAATGCAGAATCATAAAAGCTCAAAATAAACATAATGATTGGCTATCAAACAAGGTAATGTGAGTCAGTCAAAATTTAGTAGTATTTTAAGTCAGACCAATTCTCTTATAATCAAGTATTTTTGCAGCAAAATGAAATGCCCTTTTTACTTATTTTCACAATTCTCTACAGGCTTTGAAGAACATTTAGAACAGTGAGGTCATTTCTAGGAGAGACAGACAGTTTTTCATTTTTATGCTGCTTTGTAGATCTGTGCTGACATACAGATATGTTTTGAGACTACTGGATATGTGAGAACACAAATGTCTGCAAAGGTTGCTCTGGACTTTTCCCAGAATTTCTGTATTGTCAGAGATTCGGGCTATTGTTTATGAATATATCAGCTATGGTTTGGAGGTTTGGTCGAGTTTGATTTAGGGCCCCTCAAGACCCCTCAGCCTGTGGGCCTCAAACTCTTCTGAAATGCAGTATTTCGTCACTGACTACATCGAGTAATGGAGGGTGAGGAAGAGGCTCTGGGTTTCAAACACAGGTGAGTGGGTCAGGTGCAGTACTATAACTGCAGTAGGTTAAGGTTAAAGGGAAGATAAGCACGTGCAGGAATAAAAATAGCTTTGTAATCAGTGACAGATAACGATAAGGTTAGACCACAATCCCAAAAATAAGAACCTTTTAGATAAACTGTCTACATAATGTCTACAGTATCTATCAATCGATCAATCCACCAATCACACGTTTTCCTTTCTTCTATTACAGTGTGTGACAAACACTTCACACGGAGGCTTTAGCATTTGGACGTCTTCTCCACAAAATGGTAAGAAGCACTGAGAGACAGAACTGGGAAACCATGGCAACCATAAGTGACACGGCTGAAGCGGCGCGTGCCTGTGTGTCTGTGTCTTGTGTGTTTGTATGTGCACCTTTGTGAGGACCAAAAAAACGTAGAGAGTGAGGACATTTTGTCTGGTCCTGGTTTTAGGGCTAGAGATGACGCATGATGTCTAAGATGTGTCCTCACTAAGATCTAAAAACAAGGTTCTGTGTGTGTGTGTGTGTGTGTGTGTGTGTGTGTGTGTAATGTCGTACCACAGAACAAATGGCCACAGTTGGTCTGGACAGGGAAACTGGCCGTCTGCAGGCAAACAGGACAGTGTGAGTCTCTGAACTCTGCAGATTCCTGAAGACATGAGAAGAACAGAAAGACGATCAATTAAAGAGACGTCCTGGAAGAAGGAAGAACAAAGTGGAAAGCTAATGTACAATGTAGTGTGTGTTCTACATACTACACCAAAAGTGTAATAAGTTGGTTTATCACACTGACAAATTTACGTTATTACTTTAATTCTTTGTCTTTTGGCATAGGATTATTGCACATTTTATGTAATATACATTAAGTCTTAACAGCCGTTGACATCTTAGATACTGACTGTGATTTGCTCGTGACCTTCTCACCTTGTGGCAGCTCAGACACGTTGACATCGACTCTGGCTCTGGCGCACACTGCAAAGATGACCCGGGGTGACCCGAGGTGATGCTGACCCGCTGACCCCTCAGAGAGGAGACGGTCCCGTCTGCAACGTGACATGACATGGTGATACTGATAAAAACTCACACTTTTAAATACAC